>NC_042626.1:87270572-87525000 GCF_901001135.1 Rhinatrema bivittatum
TCTTTAAAGGTCTGGAGACATGACAGCACTTGTAGTTCGGAGATGTGACAAGCCGAGAATATCACCACCAAGAATAGTTAATAGGCGTAGAGACAGATTGCACAATGGCCTAAAGGAAGGCCCAGCTAAAAATTCCAATACTAGATTGAAGTTCCATAGGGGTCAGGCCACTTTAAGGGTGGTTGGAGGTGTTTAACCCTTTTTAGGAAACGGGCCAAGTCCGGATGCGTCAACAGACGCGTTCTGTTCACTTCTCTCCTGAAACAGGAGAGAGCCGCCACCTGGACCTTCAAGGAGTTGAGGGACAAGCCTTTGTTCAGGCCGTCCTGTAAAAATTCCAGAATCATGGGGATCTTGTTCGTTCGCAGGGGCACCCCGTGGTACAAGCATGAGGCCTCAAATATTCTCCAGATCCGTATGTACGCCAGGGACATTGAGAACTTCCATGCGCGGAGCAAGGTGGCAGTTATGGCCGCCGAATATCCCCACTTCATCAGGCGAGCCCTCTTAAGGGCCCGACTGTAAGACAGAATCGCGTTGGGTCCTCGTGAAAGACTGGACTACTTTGGAGAAGGTCCCTGTACAGGGGGAGGCGAAGGGTACTCTCCTCGATAAGCCTCCGCATGTCTGCATACCACGGGTGTCTGGACCAATTTGGGGCCCCCAGAAGGACTAATCCTCTGTGGTGTTCGATCTTGCGGATGAGCTTGCACAGTAGGAGCCACGGGGGGAAGGCATATATAGTAAGTTGTCCTCTGGCCAGATCTGGTCAAGGGCGTTTATCCCTTGGAAGTGCTCATCTCATCTGCGACTGAAGAATCAGGGGACCTTTGCATTGTGAGATGTGGCCAGTAGGTCGATGGATGGGAGGCCCCCAGCGGAGCTGGAAGGCTCTGGTCGACAATGCCCATTCCCCTGGATCCAGACTCTTCCTGCTGAGAGACTGCTCTGACGTTGTTTTTTCCCACGTTGTGGGCGGCCGAGATCCCTTTTAGGTTTAATTCCATTCATTCCATAAGAGGGTCTATTTCCAGAGACACCTGGTGGCTTTTGGTGTCTCCCTGGCGGTTGATGTAGGCTACCGTTGTTGCATTGTCCAACATCACATGGATTGCTTGTCCCTGGAGCCTGTGGCTGAACTGCAGGCATACTAATCTGACTGCCTGTGCTTCCAGGCGATTTTATGTTCCAGCGCGCCTCGTCCTCAGTCCATCGCCCCTGGGTTGTCTGTTCCTAACAGTGAGCTGCCCACCCTTGGAGGATCGCATCTGTCGTGAGGGCAATCCAATTCAGTAGGGATAGGCTTACACCCTTGCTTAGGTGAGCTTCCTGTAGCCACCACTGGAGCCGAGAACATACTTTCATCAGTAGGCGGAGGCAGATCGAGTAGTCTTGAGGCGATGGGTTCCAGCGTGACAGCAGGGAGCGTTGGAGTGGGCGCATGTGTACCCTTGCCCACGGTATTACTTCTAGGATTGACACCATGAGGCCGAGGACCTTGAGGTAGCTCCACACCCGGGGTACATCTAGTTCATCAACCAATGCACTTGGCACATCAGCTTCCTTATCCTCGAGGGAAGGAAGAAGTCCTTGTCCTACTTGGTGTCGAACCGGACTCCCAGGTACTCCAATGACTGGGAGGGGCTGAGACTGCTCCTTCTCCATATTCACGACCCTGCTGGTCACTTGGAGGCTCTCTTCCAACGACTTCACCCGGATCAGCCATTTGTCTAAGTAAGGGTGCACCAGGATCCCTTCTTTCCTCAGTGCTGCTGCCATGACCATAATTTTGGAGAATGTTCTGGGGGCGGTTACCAGGCCGAAGGGCAGCGCCTGGAACTGGTAATGGTGGCCCAATACTGCAAAGTGTAGGAAACACTGGTGGTCTTCACGGATTGAGATATGAAGATAGGCCTCAGAACTCTCCCGGTTGTACGGCCATTATGATGGAGCAAAGAGGTTCCATGTGGAAGTGAATTATACGTAGATGACGATTGATGCTCTTGAGATCCACAATGGGTCGGAATGACCCCTCCTTCTTGGGTACGATGAAATAGATGGAATAATGCTCCATATTTACTTGGGGTGTAGGTATCAGGGTTTTAGCCCTCAGACTGAGGAGCCTTATCAATGTGGATTCCACTGCCAGTTTTTTTGTGTTTGGAGTGGCAAGGTGACATCATGAACATGTCCCAAGGGATGCTGCGAAATGCCAGAGCGTATCCTTCTCATATGATGTTCAGTTTGCATTTGTCAGACGTGCTACTGACCCATCGCTGAAAGAAAAGGGATAGTCGGCCCGCTATCTCCTCATCCCGTGGATGGGTTGGCCAAACTTCATTGGAAATTTTAGGTCAAACCTGAGTCCCAACCCGTTCCTCTTTTTGGTTGTCTGTTTCGAAGGGACTGAAACCTTCCCGAGGGCCGAGATGTCTGAAATGACGAGTTTCTGTAGGGCCAGAAGTGCTGTGAGCCCCTGCCCAGATCCTTCATAGGAGAGGAGCGCTGCGATCTCTTTTTCTTATCTTCTGGTAGCCGAGGCACTGGAGATTCACCCCACTTGCAGGCTAGTTTTTCCAATTTGCTACTGAATTTTGTAACCATAGATGTTTTCTGGCTGCCACCACTGAGGCTACTCCTCTGGCTGAGGTGCGTACTAGGTCCGAGCTTGCATCTGCTAGGAAGGCTGTGGCAGGCTTCATGGTCTCTCTGGTATGCGTCCCAGAGCTATCTGCCTCTCTCTCTCGACAGAGAGAAGCAGACACGAACGAGCCACCAGGGCACAACAGGAAGCGATCTCCAGTGTCATTGCAGTTGCGTCTAAGGCCTGCTTAAGGATGGATTCCAACTGCCCATCGTGAGCATCCTTCAAGGCCACTGTTCCCTTTACTGGGATAGTTGTTTGCTTCGAGAAGTCACAGACCAGAGCGTCCACTTGGGAAACACAGGCGTTATTTGGCCACCGGGTCCAGAAGGGTATAAGGCATCCAGGGTCCGACCTTTTTTAAAAATGGCTTCTGGGGTGACCCATTCCAGGTCAGTCAACTCCTGGATGGCTTCCAGCATCGGGAAATAGCAAGAGGCTTTCCCTAGAGATACCAAAATGGGATTCTTCCTTGGTTCCAATATAGATGCCAGGAACTCCCAGGGTCTTCAGGGTCTGGGAGAGCATAAGAACATAAGAAAATGCCATACTGGGTCAGACCAAGGGTCCATCAAGCCCAGCATCCTGTTTCCAACAGTGGCCAATCCAGGCCATAAGAACCTGGCAAGTACCCAAAAACTAAGTCTATTCCATGTTCCCATTGCTAATGGCAGTGGCTATTCTCTAAGTGAACTTAATAGCAGGTAATGGACTTCTCCTCCAAGAACTTGTCCAATCCTTTTTTAAACACAGCTATACTAACTGCACTAACCACATTCTCTGGCAACAAATTCCAGAGTTTAATTGTGCGTTGAGTAAAAAAGAACTTTCTCCGATTAGTTTTAAATGTGCCCCATGCTAACTTCATGGAGTGCCCCCTAGTCTTTCTATTATCCGAAAGAGTAAATAACAGATTCACATCTACCCGTTCTAGACCTCTCATGATTTTAAACACTATCATATCCCCCCTCAGTCGTCTCTTCTCCAAGCTGAAAAGTCCTAACCTCTTTAGTCTTTCCTCATAGGGGAGTTGTTCCATTCCCCTTATCATTTTGGTAGCCCTTCTCTGTACCTTCTCCATCGCAATTATATCTTTTTTGAGATGCAGCGACCAGAATTGTACACAGTATTCAAGGTGCGGTCTCACCATGGAGCGATACAGAGGCATTATGACATTTTCTGTTTTATTCACCATTCCTTTTCTAATAATTCCCAACATTCTGTTTGCTTTTTTGACTGCCGTAGCACACTGTACCGACGATTTCAATGTGTTATCCACTATGACACCTAGATCTCTTTCTTGGGTTATAGCACCTAATATGGAACCCAACATTGTGTAATTATAGCATGGGTTATTTTTCCCTATATGCATCACCTTGCACTTATCCACATTAAATTTCATCTGCCATTTGGATGCCCAATTTTCCAGTCTCACAAGGTCTTCCTGCAATTTATCACAATCTGCTTGTGATTTAACTACTCTGAACAATTTTGTGTCATCTGCAAATTTGATTCTCACTCGTCTTATTTCTTTCCAGATCATTTATAAATATATTTAAAAGTAAAGGTCCCAATACAGATCCCTGAGGCACTCCACTGTCCACTCCCTTCCACTGAGAAAATTGCCCATTTAATCCTACTCTCTGTTTCCTGTCTTTTAGCCAGTTTGCAATCCACGAAAGGACATCGCCACCTATCCCATGACTTTTTACTTTTCCTAGAAGCCTCTCATGAGGAACTTTGTCAAACGCCTTCTGAAAATCCAAGTATACTATATCTACCGGTTCACCTTTATCCACATGTTTATTAACTCCTTCAAAAAAGTGAAGCAGATTTGTGAGGCAAGACTTGCCCTGGGTAAAGCCATGCTGACTTTGTTCCATTAAACCATGTCTTTCTATATATTCTGTGATTTTGATGTTTAGAACACTTTCCACTATTTTTCCTGGCACTGAAGTCGGGCTAACCGGTCTGTAGTTTCCCGGATCGCCCCTGGAGCCCTTTTTAAATATTGGGGTTACATTTGCTATCCTCCAGTCTTCAGGTACAATGGATAATTTTAATGATAAGTTACAAATTTTTACTAATAGGTCTGAAATTTCATTTTTTAGTTCCTTCAGAACTCTGGGGTGTATACCATCCGGTCCAGGTGATTTACTACTCTTCAGTTTGTCAATCAGGCCTACCACATCTTCTAGGTTCACCGTGATTTGATTCAGTCCATCTGAATCATTACCTGTGAAAACCTTCTCCATTACGGGTACCTCCCCAACATCCTCTTCAGTAAACACCGAAGCAAAGAAATCATTTAATCTTTCCGCGATGGCCTTATCTTCTCTAAGTGCCCCTTTAACCCCTCGATCATCTAACTGTCCAACTGACTCCCTCACAGGATTTCTGCTTCTGATATATTTAAGAAAGTTTTTACTGTGAGTTTTTGCCTCTACAGCCAACTTCTTTTCAAATTCTCTCTTAGCCTGCCTTATCAATGTCTTACATTTAACTTGCCAACACTTATACATTATCCTATTTTCTTCTGTTGGATCCTTCTTCCAATTTTTGAATGAAGATCTTTTGGCTAAAATAGCTTCTTTCACCTCCCCTTTTAACCATGCCGGTAATCGTTTTGCCTTCTTTCCAACTTTCTTAATGTGTGGAATACATCTGGACTGTTCTTCTAGAATGGTATTTTTTAACAATGACCACGCCTCTTGGACATTTTTTACTTTTGTAGCTGCTCCTTTCAGTTTTTTTCTAACAATTTTTCTCATTTTATCAAAGTTTCCCTTTTGAAAGTTTAGCACGAGAGCCTTGGATTTGCACACTGTTCCTTTTCCAGTCAATAAATCAAATTTGATCATATTTGATCACATTAAATCAAATTTGATCCTGGCTACTCTAGCCTCCAAGTTCATTCCCCCTGTTATTTGTATCTGCGCCTCGGTCTTCTCGTTATATGGTTTTTTGTTAAGTTAACCCCCAAGTTTGATGTAAACCGGCCAGATATGAAGCTTGTCATGAAGTTCGGTATAGAAAAATGTTAAATAAATAAATATTATGATCACTATTGCCAAGCGGCCCCACCACCGTTACCTCTCTCACCAAGTCCTGTGCTCCACTGAGAATTAGATCTAAAATTGCTCCCTCTCTCGTCGGTTCCTGAACCAATTGCTCCATAAAGCTATCATTTATTCCATCCAGGAACGTTATCTCTCTAGCGT
The DNA here is from genome assembly GCF_901001135.1 of Rhinatrema bivittatum. Classification (NCBI taxonomy): domain Eukaryota; kingdom Metazoa; phylum Chordata; class Amphibia; order Gymnophiona; family Rhinatrematidae; genus Rhinatrema; species Rhinatrema bivittatum. The sequence goes on from NC_042626.1 coordinate 87,276,438, forward strand.
GACCAGATGATACATTTACCCAGTCTATATTGGGGTAATTGAAGTCTCCCATTATTACTGCACTACCAATTTGGTTAGCTTCCCTAATTTCTCTTAGCATTTCACTGTCCATCTCACCATCTTGACCAGGTGGACGGTAGTATACCCCTATCACTGCAGTCTTCCCTGACACACAAGGGATTTCTACCCATAAAGATTCAATTTTGTATTTAGTCTCATGCAGGATGTTTATCCTGTTGGACTCTATGCCATCCCAGACATAAAGCGCCACACCTCCTCCCGAGTGCTCCTCTCTGTCATTGCGATATAATTTGTACCCCGGTATAGCACTGTCCCATTGGTTATCCTCTTTCCACCATGTCTCTGAGATGCCAATTAAGTCTGTCATCATTCACTGCTATACATTCTAATTCTCCCATCTTACTTCTTAGACTTCTGGCATTAGCATACAAACATTTCAAAGTTTGTTTTTTGTTTGTATTTTCATTCTGCTTTTTAATTGATAGGGATAAGTTAGAAATTTTTTAGCTCAGGTGAGTTTTTAGTTACAGGCACTTGGACTACTTTTCTAATTATTGGAACCTCACTGTCGGGATGCCCTAATTCTAATGCATCATTAGTATCCTTTAAAGATACCTCTCTCCGAACCATGCGCTGCTGAGCGACTGTCGGCTTTCCCCTTTGTTCTAGTTTAAAAGCTGCTGTATCTCCTTTTTAAAGGTTAGCGCCAGCAGTCTGGTTCCACCCTGGTTAAGGTGGAGCCCATCCCTTCGGAAGAGACTCCCCCTTCCCCAAAAGGTTCCCCAGTTCCTAACAAAACTGAATCCCTCTTCCTTGCACCATCGTCTCATCCACGCATTGAGACTCCGGAGCTCTGCCTGCCTCTGGTGACCTGTGCGTGGAACAGGGAGCATTTCAGAGAATGCTACCCTGGAGGTTCTGGATTTAATCTTTCTACCTAAGAGCCTAAATTTGGCTTCCAGAACCTCCCTCCCACATTTTTCTATGTCGTTGGTGCCCACATGTACCACGACAGCCGGCTCCTCCCCAGCACTGTCTAAAATCCTATCTAGGTGACGCGTGAGGTCCGCCACCTTCGCAGGGTCTGTAATTCATCTCTGTGGAAAAATCGAAGCATGGTCCGGTATGGTTCCAGGCCTGGAGGGATATCCGCATCCCCTTTGTCATCCATGGTGTCTGGGTCCCTGTCAGGGATACCCTTAGTGAGGCGAGGCATGCTGGGAGGGCGAGGCCTTCCCAGCTGGGGCTCTGGCCAGGCAGGGGCAGTAGCCGATTGCACCTGAACAAAGGTTTGTAGGCCTTGAAAGAATTCCAGCCAAGAGAAGGCTGCCAGGTCCATATTTAGCCCAGGAGGAACTGGGGTAGGTGCTGTTGAACTGCCCTCTCCCGAGTGGGGAGGGGGGGTCACCCTGCCCAGAAATGCTCAGGTCTGGAATACTGCCAGATAAGGTCATGGCTGACCCATCCTCTGACTGGGAAGGGTTGGACTTGGAAATGTTCTGAGAGTCCAGCCCTCCCAGGAAGGATTCCAGGTCAGGCTGTGCAGTCCTAATGTGGCAGGCAGCACACAGGGAGTGTCGTTTGAGCTTCTTTGTTGCCAGGGCTATAATACCCTGTAGCTTGTATGATCAGCCGGATAGTGCCTCTTAAGTGCACACAGGCCCACCTCAGCACACGTAAATCTGAGCGACCAGTTGTGCATGTAGTTATGTGCATAGATATGTGCACAGGAGTGCGCGTGTTAAGCGCACAAGGGCTGGCCTGCACTGTGCGTACCGACAATGGGGGGAAAAATGGCGCCGCAGCAAAATCACGCGCAAGACTGTGCCACCACGGCATGCCACATGGAGTGCCCACAGAGCCTGAAGCAGGGCCTAGCCCATAGGGGGGGCCCGCTCAAACCCCCTTCCTTCACCCTATTGGAGTCTGGAACGATGTTGGTACAGCACGCCGAGCAAGGAGACCGGAGGAAAGACTTATCGAAACCCTTCCACAACTCTGGATAAGAGGAGGAGTTCTCTACTTTCCTGGGCTCAATGCTTACCGGCTGAGTACAGAGTTGGTCTCCGGCTGCAGGGGGAGATGGCTTAGGTCATCACCGCCGTGCTTGGGTTCTGCACCCACTGCCTTTCAGCTGCTTCAGCAGCAAAGTCCATGCCAGGAACCAGCTACCGGACCAAGGCAAACCTCTGAGGAATCATGGATATCACCTAGAAATTCTTAAGTGGGGGAGGGATCCTTAGATATAACCGCAGGAGAGCAGGGCTCGATCTTCTTCTCCAATTTAAAAGTAGAAATTTGAAGGTAAATTTTCCTCATCTAAAGAATACTGTGTTCCTGATAGGAGAGACAATCCACATATGCTAGGAGACTGAGAGACACTGAATGGCTGAGGTCACTGCAGGGGTATATCTAGGGTGACGTCAGCTTTGAAACTTGACTCCATCTCCATCTGCTAACAGGGGAGCACATAACGCATTGGTCCTGAGTCCATCTGGCTACACGCTAGGAAAGAACTACATTTTTCTTTAGTGATGTCAGAGCAGAGCACTTTAGCTCAGACATCTAAAGGTTGTGCAGTTCCTACCATGTTGCAGAAGGATCCAGTGCTCTTTGTCATCAGGAGTTGCTGAAGCAGTTGTTGTGGAACCGGCAGCCTATGTGGCAAGGTTTTCTGCTATAGTGCCGGGTTCCACAGCTCTGAATAAGTGTGATGTCTCTCATCCATTTCTGGCTCAGAGAATCCCTCATCCAGTGGAAGCCCAATTTTTGGCTTTAGTGAAGAATTTATTTGCCTCCTTGAGCCCTGAAGTCAGGGCTCAAGGAGGCCGGACTTCTCTTGTCCAAGATGAAAGAAATTTTTCTACATAGTGGGTCTGCTCCTAGTCCCACAGCTGTTCAGACCTCACTGAAAGCTTCTAATACTGGCTGCAAGTCATCACCATGAGGTGATGGATTCCTCTCCCCAAGGGGGGGGGGGGGGGTCTCTTCATGATTCAGAGGATAAAGAAGAAGATTCCATCCATTCCCTCCTGGAAGTTGCCCCTCCAGACCAACAAGGTCTCTGTCTCAGTCAGTTTCCTCATAATCAGGATCAGGGCTCAGTGTTCCCGAGTAGTCAGGGAATGAAAAGGATTCCATCTTCACAAAAGTGGTCCTTTCCTTTTATGTCCAGCTACTTAAAAGATCTCCCCCCTGCAACTCATTCAAAATGTAAGTACGATCTATGCTAAATGTCCGTAAGTCAGAGCGCATTGCTCCAATCTTACAAATCCTTCGCTGGCTCCCAATACCTTACCGTGCTATATTCAAGATCCTGGTCTTGGCACTCGAGTCTAGCACCATCCTATTTCAGTAACTGACCTGCTCTATACGTACCCAGCAGTCCACTGCACTCACTTAGCCCACCTAGCAAAAGCAGCCTCAAAAGAAATGCAGCTTACTACCAGTAAAAAGAGAATTGAGCCGCACTCTCTGAAACTCCATACCTCTAGACCTCAGGCTAACTCAGAAGTCCTCACTTTAGGAAGAAACTGAAAACCTGGCTATTTGTGGCAGCCTTCAGTCGATAGCTGGAATTGTAAACACTTGCCTTACACAATGTGAGGATTTTTGGTTCAATAATCTCTCTGTTGCTCCACTATTCTTATCTTTATTTACACTGGATTACCTACAACTCTTTTGTACTGTATTACACTCCCAGTGCTTCCTTATTTGCTTATAACCCTACTACTCTTGTTCTCCATTCTATTTTAAAATCCATATCTCTGTTGTAACATGCTTTTGAACTCTTTTGCTGGAGAAGCATGAGAAAAATAGGTGATAACTTGATACAGCTGTTCCCTCTGCTCCAGGTTTGGTCTTACTAGGGTCCTTTATGGCTGGCTCCCTTTCTCTAGGTATGGCCTCACTGGTACCTCATACAGTAGGATTCCTATATACTGCAATTTCTCTTTTGTGTATCTGGTATACTTGGATGGTTTATTTGCCGCAGTATGACATTGCATTAACTACTATAACCAGTCATAATATTCTTTTGTGTACTACCTACTGATACTCATCATATAACTGATACCTTGCAGAATTTTTAACATAGTCTAGGTACATTCGCTTACAAATGTCATGTCTTACCTTATTGTGTACTGGGGAATATTTTGCTCTTTAAGTCCTTTTGGAATAGCTAGGGTGTAGTGGGGACATTCCAAACTGTCCTCATTGGGATAAAGAGAGAGAGGAAAATTAGTTCTTACCTGTTAATTTTCGTTCCTGTAGTACCACGGATCAGTCCAGAACGTGGGGTTGAGCCTCCTTTCGAGCAGGTGGAGACAGACTAAAACTGAAAGGGTGTCCTACATGAGGACAGAGCCTATCCTGTAACCCTTCAGTATAACCATTGTCAAAGCAGAAAACAACAAAACCAGAATAGGATCAAGCAAGTAACTAGAAAGCTCAATGGAGCAACTGTAGAACAATGTGAGAATATGGTAAGACTATACGCTCGTGCATATACTTGGTACTTGGAGAACCAAGGCTTCCAGTGTAATTGCTCAGTATTCTTGCAAAGAATTAAGTATCAAAATCTGTGAATCTGTAAGAACAAGCTTCGAGAGGACAGAAAAGAAAGACAGGGAAGGGCGACTGAACTGATCCATGGTACTACAGGAACGAAAATTAACAGGTAAGAACTAATTTTCCTTTCCCTGTACATACCCGGATCAGTCCAGACCGTGGGATGTACCAAAGCTTCCCTATCCCGAGACACTCCCGCTTGAAGCACTTGCCGCCCAAAAGAACCAAACACCAGCGCTTGCACATCCAGACGGTAGTACCGAGCAAAGGTATGCAGGGATGACCAGGTGGCGGCCCTGCAAATCTCTTGCAGAGAAACAGATTGGCTCTCCGCCCAGGAAGTAGCCTGAGAACGTAGTGAATGAGCCTTTAAACCTTCCGGAATAGCCCGTCCTTGGCAGAGATAAGCCGAGGAAATGGCTTCTTTCAACCAACATGCAATAGTGGTCTTAGAAGCTGGCTTGCCCCGATTGGGACCACTCCAGAGGACAAAAAGATCGTCCGAGACCCGAAAGTCATTAGTAACCTGAAGATACCGGAGTAGAATGTGTTTGACATCCAGTTTACGAAGGTTGCCTCCAGCGGTACCCGCAATCTCGTCCGGAGAAAACGCTGGAAGCTCTATCGACTGGTTGACATGGAAGGTGGACACAACCTTCCGCAAGAAGGAGGGCACCGTCTTAAGGGAAACACCTGAGTCGGAGAAGCGTAGAAAAGGTTCCCGACAGGACAACGCTTGAATCTCAGAGACCCACCATGCAGAGGCGATAGAAACAAGAAAAACCGCCTTGCGCGTGAGGTCATTTACCGTAGCCAGACGGAGAAGTTCGAATGGAGCAGAACAGAGGGCCCGGAGGACCAGATTGAGACTCCAAGGAGGACAAGTATTGCGAGCGGGCGGACGCAGGTGTTTGACTCTCCTCAAGAACCAAACAACGTCCGGGTGAGCCGCTACGGGATGACCCTCGACCTGTCCGAGAAGAGAGCCAAGAGCGGAAACTTGCACACGGAGAGAACTGAAGGAGAGGCCCTTGGAGAGACCCTTCTATAGAAAAGAAAGAACTACTGAGACCGAGGCGGAGCAAGCTGAGATACCTGACTCAGTCTCAAAGACTTTCCAAACGCGCAGGTAGGCTAGAGAAGTTGACTGCTTTTGGTCTCGAAGCAAGATGGAGATGACCTCTTCCTTGTAGCCCTTACGTCTCAGATGCTGCCGTTCAAAAGCCAGGACACTAGACAAATGCGATCGGCCTGGTCGAAAAATACGGGCCCCTGCTGCAGTAGACTAAGATGGCCCAGCCACAGAGGTCTGTCCATTGCCAGGTTGACAAGATCTGCGAACCATGGCCTGCGAGGCCACTCGGGTGCTACCAGAACCACTGGCCCCCTGTGGAGTTCTATTCTCCTGAGAATCTTTCCCACTAGGGGCCACAGAGGAAACACGTACAGAAGGATGTCTGCGGGCCAGGGAAGAGCCAGAGCATCCACTCCCTCCGAGCCGTGCTCCCTCCAACGGCTGAAGAACCGATTGGCCTTGGCATTGTGCATGGTCGCCATTAAGTCCAGGTGGGGGGGCTCCACCTGCCGACGATCAGGTCCATGGCTGCGTCCGAGAGTTCCCACTCTCCTGGATCGAGGAATTAGCGACTGAGAAAATCAGGTTGAACATTCTCCTTGCCAGCAATGTGGGAGGCCACCAGGAAATCCAGGTGTCGTTCTGCCCAGGCGAAGAGACGGCTGGCTTCCAGGGCCACCAGGCGACTGCAGGTGCCCCCCTGGTTGGTGTAAGACACGGTGGTGGAGTTGTCGGACAGCACTCACCGCCTTGCCGTGTATCAGGGGCAGGAACTCCTGCAGAGCCAGAAGCATTGCCCAGGCCTCCAACCGATTGATGTGCCAGCGAGTCTGAATCAGCGACCAGACTCTTTGAGTGGACCGGGACAGGCAGACCGCACCCCAGCCCGAGAGACTGGCGTCCATGGTTACTATCGTCCACTGTGGAGACTGAAGGGGCATGCCCCGGAGAAGATAGGGGAGCGAAAGCTACCACTTCAAGTCTGCGACAGTAGAGACCGAGAGGGGGAGGACTATGTGGAACTGTTCAGACACCGGCTGCCAACGGGATAGCAAAGCTTTCTGTAATGGTCGCATATGAGCAAAAGCCCAGGGAACTAGATCGATGGTGGAAGCCATAGACCTGAGGACCTGTAAATTAGTCCCAGGCCATTGGCAACAGCAACAAGAGCAGATTCCGAATCTGGCCGATCAACCTGAGGGCCCGTACAAGAAGACCTTGCCCACTCGAGTGTCGAAGCCGGCTCCCAGGAACTCTAACTCCTGTGAGGCCTGAAGGTTGTTCTTGGAAAAATTCACTATCCACCCAAGACGCGAGGAGGGCTAATACCCAATTCACCGCCTGTTTGCAGAGAGCCTCCAACTTGGCCCGCACAAGCCAGTCCTCCAGATAGGGGTGAACCAGAATGCCTTCCCGACGAAGGGCTGCCACCACCACCACCATGATCTTGGTGAAGAACATAAGAAAATGCCATACTGGGTCAGACCAAGGGACCATCAAGCCCAGCATCCTGTTTCCAACAGTGGCCAATCCAGGCCATAAGAACCTGGCAAGTACCCAAAAACTAAGTCTATTCCATGTTACCATTGCTAATGGCAGTGGCTATTCTCTAAGTGAACTTAATAGCAGGTAATGGACTTCTCCTCCAAGAACATATCCAATCCTTTTTTAAACACAGCTATACTAACTGCACGAACCACATTCTCTGGCAACAAATTCCAGAGTTTAATTGTGCGTTGTGTAAAAAAGAACTTTCTCCGATTAGTTTTAAATGTGCCCCATGCTAACTTCATGGAGTGCCCCCTAGTCTTTCTACTATCCGAAAGAGTAAATAACCGATTCACATCTACCCGTTCTAGACCTCTCATGATTTTAAACACCTCTATCATATCCCCCCTCAGTCGTCTCTTCTCCAAGCTGAAAAGTCCTAACCTCTTTAGTCTTTCCTCATAGGGGAGTTGTTCCATTCCCCTTATTTTGGTAGCCCTTCTCTGTACCTTCTCCATCACAATTATATCTTTTTTGAGATGCGGCGACCAGAATTGTACACAGTATTCAAGGTGCGGTCTCACCATGGAGCGATACAGAGGCATTATGACATTTTCCGTTTTATTCACCATTCTCTTTCTAATAATTCCCAACATTCTGTTTGCTTTTTTGACTGCCGCAGCACACTGCACCGACGATTTCAATGTGTTATCCACTATGACACCTAGATCTCTTTCTTGGGTTGTAGCACCTAATATGGAACCCAACATTGTGTAATTATAGCATGGGTTATTTTTCCCTATATGCATCACCTTGCACTTATCCACATTAAATTTCATCTGCCATTTGGATGCCCAATTTTCCAGTCTCACAAGGTCTTCCTGCAATTTATCACAATCTGCTTGTGATTTAACTACTCTGAACAATTTTGTGTCATCTGCAAATTTGATTATCTCACTCGTCGTATTTCTTTCCAGATCATTTATAAATATATTGAACAGTAAGGGTCCCAATACAGATCCCTGAGGCACTCCACTGTCCACTCCCTTCCACTGAGAAAATTGCCCATTCAATCCTACTCTCTGTTTCCTGTCTTTTAGCCAGTTTGCAATCCATGAAAGGACATCGCCACCTATCCCATGACTTTTTACTTTTCCTAGAAGCCTCTCATGAGGAACTTTGTCAAACGCCTTCTGAAAATCCAAGTATACTATATCTACCGGTTCACCTTTATCCACATGTTTATTAACTCCTTCAAAAAAGTGAAGCAGATTTGTGAGGCAAGACTTGCCCTGGGTAAAGCCATGCTGACTTTGTGGTGTGGTCGCAAGGCTGAAAGGAAGGGCCCGAAACTGGAAATCCCGGTTGAGGATGTGGAAATGAAGATACTTCTGGTAATCGCAGTGAATCGGGATATGGAAGTATGCCTCTGTCAAATTGAGCGAGGCGAGGAACTCTTCAGGGCGAACCGCCTCGATGACTGAAGGGTTTCCATGCGAAAACGTGGGATCTTGAGAGCTCGGTTGACCCGTTTGAGGTCCAGGATCGGTTGAAAAGCCCCGTCCTTCTTGGGCACCACGAAGTAAATGGAATACTGGCCTGTGCTGAGCTCCTTTACCGGGACAACTGCGCCCAGACACAGGAGTCTGGCAAGGGTTTGCTCTACTGCTTCCCGTTTGGAATGCCCGCAAGGAGAGAATAGAAAGAGATCCGGTAGGTCGCGAACAAGTTCGAAAGCGTACCCCTCTCGTACAATGTCGAGGACCCACTGGTCCGTCGTGATTTTGACCCATTCCTTGAAAAAAAGGGAGAGGCGGCCGCCCAGAAACGGAACAGAGGAATGGGCCGACTGAACTTCATTGAGTGGCAGGCTTAGGGGTGGAGCGTGCAGGCGAAAGGGCCGACGCCCACGAAAGGGCTGCAACCAAGACTGGGACCGGGAAGAATAACACCTCGAGGAGCCACCCTGTCCGCGTGAGTATACAGTCTCTGTCCCCAAAAACGAGGACGGGAGGGTGTAAAGGAGTGTGACTGCTTCGGACGATCCTCCGGGAGCTTATGGACCTTATTTTCCCCCAAGGAATCCATAAGCTTCTCAAGGTCCTCTCCAAACAGCAACTTACCTTTGAAGGGCAGCGAGCCCAGCCATGCTTTGGAGGACGGGTCAGCCGACCAATTGCGCAGCCAGGGGAGTCTCCTAGCGGACACTGCCGAGGCCATTGCCTTCGCCTGAACGCGGAGGAGGTCGTAGAGCGCATCAGCCCCATAGGCGATGATGGCTTCCAGATGTTCGGCCTGCTCCGCCTCTGCAAACGGGAGGTCCTGGGTGCCGAGTAACTGTTGAGTCCACCTAAGACCTGCACGCAGCATGAGACTGCTGCAGGTAGTCGCACGGACCCCCAGAGCCAGGACTTCAAAAATGCGTTTCATATGCGCCTCGAGCTTGCGGTCCTGTCCGTCCTTCAGGGCCGTCGCCCCCTCCACAGCGATGGTGGTGTACTTGGTGACCACAGAGACGTAGGAGTCCATGGAGGGATTTTTCAACATGTCCAAACATTCCTCCGGGAGGGTGTAGAGCTTGTCCATAGCACGCCCCACTCGGCGTCCCGCTTCAGGAGCCTCCCATTCCCGCAGGAGCAATATCTTGTGCATGGGATGAAACGTAAAAGCGCTTGCCTGAGTCCTGCCAGGACCGGGTCCATATTTTTTGGCAAGGAGGCCATAAGGGTATCCGCGGGGGGCCCCCTCCAACCCCAATTCCTGGAATACAAAGGGGATGAGGGGCTCCAACTCTTCCCTTTGGAACATACGGAGGACCCTGGGATCATCCCCCTCCAGAGGGGGGAGGGTAGCTGCTGAATCAGAAAGAGTCAGGATCCGGACAGACCGGATCCACTGGGAAGGGGGGGGGACCACCCGGGACTACCCGCACCCGGAGAGACCCCAGAGGCTCCGCAGCCAGGCAGTCAATGGCATGGAATTTTTACCGGGGGAGGGGGGGGGTCAAGGTGGAGTCTTCCCTCTCCTCCTGCAGGCTAGCAAGAGGAGGAAAAAAATCAGTCGAAAAACGAGCCCTGGATGTCCCGGGGGGGGGCTGTCAGGGACAAAGTCCTGGGAGGCCTCGGGGCTTAAATCGAAAAAATTCGGGCCCCCTGCCCCAGGCAGCTCCGAAATGGGAGCTGCTGAATAACCCAAGATGACCGCTGTTCCCGGGCTTTGCGCTGGGGATGTGATCCCCGGACTAAATTTGCCTGCCCTGCCGAGGAGGGGGCCTTCCCCACCCGGCAGGCAGGCAGAGCAAAGTCCCTCATGAAAATCACGACGAGGGCAGCCCACAGGCAAGGCTGGCTGCCTGTCACGGCATGACAGAAGCCGCTCTGAGAAGAAAAAAAGCTAAAAATAGAAATGATTGGCAGCCCACCGGCAGGAGTGAAGCAGGGGAGAAACTTGCTTGACTCCTGCCTGTCTGGCTGCCGGTTCAAGCCCCCTGAAAACCAAAAGAATAAAAATATAAAAAATATTTTGTAAGTGCTGTATAAGTTAAATAACTTTTAAACCTTGAAACACTTTTTTTTTTTTTTTTATTGAGCACAGCACTGGGGCTTTTAAGCCCCCTTGGCAGCCAGAGGAGGGGGAGACGAGAACTGGACCACCAGCCTCGGTCCCCACACCTGGAAGCACTCACAGACTCAGGCTATGCGCCGCACAAGGGGCGAAGCCCCCCCTGAGTCCAGCAAGAGCCAGGAGACGGTACGGTCTCCTGCACAGAAAAAAAAGACTATATTTACTTTTTTTTTTTTGTTTTAAATAAAAAAAAGAAAGAGCCAATTGAACAAACTAAGAAGTAGTACTTGCTTTATCCAAAGAAATAAGGATAACCGGCTAACTAGCCGAAATCAAGAGACCGAAGGGTGAGCTGATGCACCTGCTGGAGACAGACAAATACTGAAGGGTTACAGGATAGGCTCTGTCCTCATGTAGGACACCCTTTCAGTTTTAGTCTGTCTCCACCTGCTGGAAAGGAGGCTCAGCCCCACGGCCTGGACTGATCCAGGAACGTACAGGGAACTGGTTTTGCATGTGTTCTTTACTCTGAAACTTGCCATGCAAACAAATTATGCAAGCTTGCTTGCACCTATTCTTTCTAAAGGTAAAAATTTGCTGGAAAAATATGAGCAGAGATTTGAAAAAGCAATCTGTGTGGATCCTTTTCCTCCCTCAACCTAAACATGTCCTGCAGAGGGTCTCCTCTCAGTGAAGTTAAATGTGCATATACTGTGGAAGAGGACGCAGACTTTTAGACATCTGATTACCACCGGTAACCTGTTCTCTCTATGTATCATGGAGGGCCCAGTCAGTGCCAGTGACTGGGAAGAGACTGGAGGAGGAGGATGCACACTTCACTCATGACCTAATTTGTAATCTGTTTTCCAGCACATGGACTGGACCTGCTTGGAGTCCAGCTCAGAGTATTTCTTCGGTCCTCATCTCTATCCAGTCGTTGATGACAGAGAATCCATATCACAATGAACCTGGCTTTGAGCAGGTAAGGCTGACATGCCTCTGAATCAAGTCTTTCAATGTAAAATTCCCCTCTCCAAGCTCAGTCACTCCTAATCTCACATTTTCACCCTTACACTGACACACTCCATCATGTATACATATTGGAGAACATAAAATTAAAGCTTTTGCACTAAAATAGTAGCTAAGACTGCATTAGATGATGATGAAATGTTCACTATAATGCTGCATTCCTTGCTCTGCATGCTGGTGTCAGACCTGTTCCCACTATCCTTGGAGCTTTGCTTCCTTGATCGAGTAGTGATATTATACATAGAAATTTGTAGTAGATGATGGCAGATAAAGTCCAATTGGCCCATATTGTTTGCCTACTTATTCTGGTCCACAGTTAAGGATGTAATGCATGTGCAAGTTATAGAAAATTGACCCAGGCAGTTTCCTGTTGTCTTGTTCGTTCTCATCCATCCTGGGTGGATGAGCATATTTCTATCCAGCAACCTTTGTAATACTAATGTTAACATTTAGTGGCTGTTACTTTGAGCTATGTTTTTAGGTCTCTCTCTTTCATATGGCTTGGTACTCATTTTGTGGTCACATAATAAACACTTTCTATATACAGGAACGTCATTCAGGGGATAGTAAGAATTATAATGAGTGCATTCGACATGAAGCCATCCGCGTGGCAGTCTGTGACATGCTTGAAGGAAAGTGTCCCTGCCCTGAAGCTTTATGGTGAGTAATAGGTCTGATGTGGAGGAAGTTGCTAATGAAACCTGTGGCAGTACTGCTGAAGGACAGCAGACAACTCTTACTTTTGATATTGGCAAAAATAGGGTGGGTTACATGTTAAAGGAGAGAGCTTTTTCCAGTTTGTGCCTTAGGAGGGTTGCAGTGCTTTTGTTTATTTTAGGGGATAAAAAGAGATACTGTGGAGCTGACAGTATTCTCATATGCTGTTGCCTAATGCAGGAATGTGATGGAAAAATCTTTCATGGAATATTATGATTTCTATGAGGTCGTTTGCAAGGACAGACTTCACCTCCAGGGACAAAGCATGCAGGTATGCATTAGGAGATCTGCAAACACCGCAAAGCAAATATCCGCCTAGAAATGTAATTGTGAGGGTCTGTTCTGTCTTAATATGTGAAAGCAAATTATAATTGTTAAATCTAATTAGAATTGGTTCAGATAAGGATCTGGCACTCTAAGATAGCAGGCATGAGAATACTTTGTAACATAGTAAATGATAGTAGAAAGAGACTGTCCAGTATACTAAGTTATTCTGTCCACACTGCTAAGTTCCCAGCCAGTGATGACCTGCAATACTTCTCCTGATCCAAGGCAGTCTGTTTCTTGGCTTTGTCCTCCACCATCTTTGTCATACCTAGAAAAAGTACTGATGGTTTACCATAATAACCCTAGTTTAATTTTTTTTCATTATTTCTGCTTTTCTGGCTCCCCAACTGAGGCATGGAAAGGAAGCTACCTTCAATGCTACTTGTGGTCAAGAAAAGCTAAATTGCAGGTGGTCCTCTTTCACCCCCCACCTGAATGCATCACCTCTGTGATGCAGCTGATCCCCCACTGCTGGATGAGGACTCCTCTTACATCTACTTAGAACTGCTTGCAAGCCATCTTTGTACATTCCTCTTTTCAGATCACAAGTACTTGATGTATGATGCAGGGTGACATAAATTGATGCTTAAATATGACGATGAAAGGAATACAGGACTTTTCGTGGCTTGGTACGGTGCAAAGCAGAAATTTTAAAACTTCAGTATTTCTCAAAACAAACCCAGGCTGTTGCATTCATCATGGCTATTTCTCCATTAGCTTGGGCAAAATATAAACCAGCTGGATAGTTGTGATGTTCTGCCCTGAGAAGAGCTGGTCTCTAGTTCAGCTTGTCAGTTAAACTTCCTTTTTACTGCATTGAATAAGTTGAGGGAAATTAGACTTTTTGTTTCTGTTTCAGGACCCTTTTGGTGAAAAACGAGGTCACTTTGACTACCAGTCCTTATTGACTCGTTTACAATCAATTCGACAAAAGGTACAGGAGAAACACCGGCCTGAGAACTTGGAAATAGACACAGACACTAGTTCCTCTGAGACAGAGACAGATACACAAGGCAGCTGCCAACTGTAGATCTCCATTGAGGTCCTTCACCAGTCCAAGGATCAGCGCCTGTCGCATTCATGATGGTGAAGAAGAGGACTTCATCTTACGAAAAGGAAACTTTGTTTTAGGCTGTTTTTACTGATCCTGTGCTTTCCATCTGGGGCACTTTTGCATTCAGTGTATTCACAACATCTCAACAGAATTTGGTTTTGTTTGGAATAACAGGAGGAGATCTTCACCACCTTTGGTTTCTTAACCGTAGTGTAATTTGATTAAGTGCTGAACTGTAAAGGCCAATGTTGAAAGGAAGAATTGTGACTATGCTGAGTATGGTTTGGCCTAATGTAATAACATTTTGGTGCTGCAGAAGGCATCCACTGTTAGACCAAAGATGAGAACATTGCTATAATCTGCAGTACATGTAGTAGTGGGGGATGAACCTAGCTTAGTTCAGGGCTATAAAGCAGAAACAAAGCAAAACCTTTTTTTTTTCCCCCATCTGTGAGTATACCTAACACACTAAGATTTTTAAGGAAAATCACTGGCTCCTCCAAAAAGTACTTACAAGCAGAACAGTTATGTTTCTAATTTAGCTGTTTTAGGCCTCCTGCTGTAATAAATTAAAACTTTATGTGTAGGGGAAACTCTTCATTGCATGCATCATGCCACTTTCGGCTCTTAACATTTTTTTTGGTTAGCGTCAGAGATGGAACCAATTCAAATTACCACAGTGGGGTATGGTCCTTGGGGACAGTGCAATGAGTTTGCAGGAAAGCTGTACAGTGGGTGAGGTATGGATCAGAGCTTGAGGACTTTGTGTTAGAGCAGCTTAACAGTTTTATACTGCTGAAAGCAAACAGTTTGCATGGCCTTGACTTATCTTGCCCTCATACTGAATGAACATGGACTGCCCGGTTCTCTGTTATAAGTACTGGGGCTGATACGGACCTTAAATCTTTAGCAGAACCACATTTATTCTGTGTAGCTGGTGCTAGATAGCTACTGCCTTCCAGAGCATGGATTCTAATGTTGTTCAGCTTCTGGGATTAATCAAACTCCACACTGGCTGCTCTGTTGCTTACACTCCCACACCCAGAATAATGAACAAAGATTTCTGGTAACTTTTGTTTTTAAATAAGTTGGTTTTGTGGCTCAAACTAAAATGTTTCCACTTTGTTTTTGTTTTATTGACTGTATTTTTAAATGAATTATTTTCATTCTTAAGCTTTTATTGTATAATATGGACACCTTTGCCAGCTGTGTTTGTAAATAGCTTATGAAGCAGGGTCAGTATATTTGTAAATGCATGTGGGACTGTTAGACAATCCATAAGCCTTCCCCTCTTTCTACTATGAAAATCTGCTTTTGAGTTTTACATCCATTATTTGAGATTTGTTTTTCATAGGTCCAACAGACCATTAACTTCTGTGAGATAGTATTTGAAGGTGAGGCCTCAAGGAAGCAGCTGGAGAGACAAGTTGAATTTTAATTATTTCTTTCTAGTCTAACCATTCTATAGCAATTCATTGGTACTCATCAGTGCTAGATATGGTTTGGGCCTTAGCTCTCCCTTTCCTAAGCCCTGACAAATGTTTGTCCAACATTTCTCTATCATTCTGAGTTGTATGTGGCTTTCCCATTCATACATGGGAATAAGTTGTGGTAAGTCATTAGCTAATACTAGCACATGCCTTAAAGTTTATCCCATTGTCTCAGCTTGCATGCAATTTTTGCAAAGAACTTTTCTGACTGCTCCTACAGAATGTCTGTATCGGTGACAATCCATACAATCACAATAAATGCATATGTAGTGACAATGAAATTTGTCATAGTGATAGTTATAATCTGCCTAAAAGTCATAATATAAAAATGTTTCTATACAGTTGTACATAAATTAATTTTTTTGTGCAATAAAGTTTGTTTTTGGCAGATTGTAAAGAAATATGTACAGCTTGGAAGTTAAGAGTTGTCTTACTAATTAGGTAAGTGCAGACAAAGTTGTATGATATAGATTCAAAGATAGGGATGAAAAAAGTTTCCCTCAAGATTAATGAAACAGTTAATGTGAGTTTAGTTACATGCTTCCTTTTTACTAACAGCACTGGCTGGTGCAACATGATCCAGAGTCTTAGCAGAAAATAAGCCGAAATCCGTAGACACAGCTTCCATTATAGACAAACACGTAAGCTTATGGTCCTACTACTCTTCAGGCCCAAGCTGTATCATGCTGGATGGAGATGACCATTTTACACCAAGTCAACCCTCTTGGGTAAATCGTTTTTCTTGTCTGTGCATGCTTTAAGAAACAACTTCCTCAGCAGTGAGCTCCTGGGAGTAGAGGTCAGTGAAGAGAGCAGGTAGCCAATACTGGGACTCTCCCTCTGCTTGCAGATCAAGCCAGGCCAAACCTTCCTTCAGCAAATGTTCCTTTTAAAAGAAAGAGACAGGGAAGGTGTCTGAATGTAGCAGGCACTTTTCCAGGGCGGGGGCTGAAATTAATGGGTTCTCAGTTGCTCATTGAGAGGAAGGGACAGTATTTTTTGCAGGTTTTACATACCAGCACCTGATTGGCTCGTTCTGTCTCCCACTTTAAACAGGATTTGATTTCACTTACAGTTACGAACCCTTTTTTCTGCAATTAGGAAAATATTTTAATACCATAAAGCACACTAAGTACTGAATTTGATAGACTGTGGTATGGGAGAAGAGGGGTAACTGCTGTCCTTATGAAGATACGATGCAGCAGGCATTCCAGATATTATCAGTCAGACTTTTACTTTAAGAAATGTTCAAGGTTAACGTATCTACAATCAGATTCAGCCTCTTACCTCTGCCAGTTGCAGAACCACCGTGTGATCCATATTTAATTCTGCTGGCACTGACTGGATCAAGTACGTTCCACCAACAGGAATAATGCCAAATCCATTTCCTAGAACTTTTAGCTTTTTAATTGCTCGCATGAGATCATCGCTGGAGAGAGATTTGGAAAGGGTATTTTAACAACTATCTTAACAATGCTCTCTGCGCTTGAGTATAACATTTTAATACATCAGACTCTTCATGCTTGATGGTCAGACAGTCAATATTAGCAGATAATTTAAAAGCAAGTTTACTAACATTATCTGCCACCACTTAATAGATGAAAGAGAAATCTAAGGAAATAATCAGTCACACAAGGTTTCCCTGTATGTACCCAGATCAGTCTAGACTCCTGGATTTGCCTCCCTGCCAGCAGATGGAGACAGAGAAAGTTTCACAGACAGTATACATAACCCAGTGTGCCACCTGCAGCCCCTCAGTATTTCTCTATCTCCAGCAAATGGTAGATTGTGTAAAACATGCAGTCTAGAGAGAGAAAAAAAAAAAAGATTTAAAAGACAAATTTTCTGGATCCTCCAGGGGGTGGTGAGCACCTGGTGGAGCCATCCCCCTGGTTTGAGGCATACAAGCAGGGGGTTGGTGATCCTTGACAGCTCAGGCTTGATGTCCATGGGGTGGACATCTGGTGCTCCAGGTCCCTCATGTCCCATGACACAGCAACAGAACCTGCTGGCAGTTCTGCACTGCAAACCCTGTGGAGCAGGGAAGTATCTTTTTATACAGTTTGTCCTGGGCTGGGTTGTTAAAGTTTGGTGAAAGGAGACTGATATAGGCAGTGGTCTGGCTCTTTTCTGATATGTCATGCGGCCTGCACTCCTGGAACCAGAACCTCTGCACTAAAGGAAAGGATTGGTTTCTATGTATCTTTAGTTGTGCTCAGAGAGTAAAAATGCACCTTGCTATCTGTGAGGCTTGCAGTCTTATAGCAATTCAGTCCTCACTCTCTGTATCCGTGCTATTTAGATAGTTAAAGAGATTTGACTAACCAGCTTCTGCCCATGTTGGGACATCCCCTTGGCCTATGGTGTCTTGGGAGTGGAGGGGGAGGCGAGGCAAGGCAAGGCAATGGTCAGTTCTCCTCGCCCCCTTGTTCCTGAGGGCAGAAGCTTCCCAGAGAGAGAGAGAGAGCAAATTTGGGCCTATGGGCTCTAGTATAGATCCATCCTCCTCCTGAGTGGAATGTTTCCAGGGCCTTACAGACCTTTCTGCAGGGGCACCCAGCAAAGACAAAGCACCCTACTATATAGGGATCACATGCTCAGGCCTCCAATTTATCAGTCACAGTGAGCAAATGCCGCAGGGAGGCATTTGCTCACTGTTCAAACGGATGTGGATTATGCAACATCAGAGAATTCCAATGGGGAATTGGCTTTCTCACTTCTAGAAGAGGGAGAAATTGCATACAATTGAGAGCCGCTTCAAACTCAGCTCAGATGTTTACTTTTTTCACAGTCTTGCTGTGTCTGTTGGCTCAGACCCTGAACACGCTTAGTATGGCCAGAGGTAAATTTTAAGTTAAGCGACTTGTTTCTCCCCCACCCTGTATCCAACTCAAGAGATATTGGATTTAAAGAAGGTAAATGCGGCGGTCAAGGTTTCCCGTTTCCACATGGAAACTGAGATCCATCAGTGGTGGTTCGCAAGGGAGAGTTCTTGGCATATCTCACCTTGACAGAGGCGCATTTTCACATAGCCATCAGGCTGGAGAACCAGAGATTCCTGGGGTTCAAGGTCCTCAGGGAACATGTTTGATTTTGAGCCTTTCCCTTTGGCTGGCGACAACTTCACATACTTTCATCAAGGTGATGGTGGTTGCATTGCAAAAGGACGGTGTGTTGGTGCATCCATATCTGGCCAACTAGCTCATTCATGTGAAATCAGAGGACCTCTCTTGACATATCAGTACAAAAGGTACTGATACACTTGGAAGGTTCTAGGATGGGTGGAGAACCTAGCAACAAGCCATTTAGTCCTCTTTCAAACTCTGGAGTATCTGGGAGCTCAGTTTAAACACACTGGCTGAGAGAGTTTCTCAGAGAGATTGCTGAAATGTATTTTATTTATTTATTTATTTAAAACTCTTCTATGCCGTCGTTTAGTAGTGCACCATCACAACGGTTTACAGTTAGGCACAAATATGTGGTTTCTAAATTATCCATAGGGTGCCATTATTATATGGTTATATAGTTCAATAATATACTCTAAATGGGGAATGGGTGTGGTTACCATTTGATCAAACTGTCTAATTTAATATTGATTTGCAGTTTTTATATACCGACATTTGTTTAGTAACCTCACATCGGTTCACAGATAACAGAAACATTGCAGTTGTGCGAACTAGAACAAACATATGCAACAGTGCTTTACAAAAAACATTTACAATAATGAAACTTTACAATAAACTTGTTAATGAAAATATGCAACAGTGTTTTACAATAAAACTTATTTAACCGGGGGGGGTTAACAGTGGAAACAATAGAAGGGAAAAATCAAATAGCGGTACATAGCAAATTCTCGCTGAACTTATGTCTAAATAAATAGAATGAGTTTTATAAAACACAACTGGAAAAGAGAGAAGCTGGGCCTGAGAGAAATAAAACTTCTATCCTATGTCCAATTGAAATACAATAGATATGAGTAGTTGCCAATAAGACGATAGGTGTGGTGAGAGAGAACGGGGATGAGAAAATAACAAAAATAAGCAATTCTGCTTTTTCTTGGTGACTTTCTACTTTTTGTGTATGTTGTTATTCCGCTACCTCACTGTGAAATTCTTTTTTGAAGAGCCATGTTTTTAAGCCTTTTTTGAAGAGTTTTAATTCTTTCATTAGTCTTAATTCCAGTGGTAATGTGTTCTACAATAATGGTCCTGCTAAAGATAGTGCTCTCTCTCTAACTTGGGTCAACTTTGCTGTTTTGACTGAGGGTATGGTTAGCAGAGCTTTATTGACCGATCTGACACTTCTTTGTAATCGTATTGCGATGTTTAGCCAGTCAGAATTTATCATTTATTAGTTTATGAACTGTGCATAGTGTTTTAAATTGAACTCTCTGTTCTAGTGGGAGCCAGTGTAAATCTGCAAGTGTTTGGGTGATATGATCTCTTCTGCCTTTACCAGTAAGTTTTCTGGCAGCAGAGTACTGTAGTATTTGCAGTGGTCTGATAGTGTATGGTAATCCTAGGAAAAGTGTGTTACAGTAGTCCGTGCTGGCAAATATTAATGCTTATAGTACTGTATGAAAGTGTTCCTGATTTAATAAGGGTTTTAGTCTTCTAAGGACCATTAGTTTGGCGTAGCCTTCTCTTGCTTTTATTGATATGTGTTGCTTAAGGCTCAGTTCCGTGTCTATAATTACTCCTAGGTTTCTAGCTTTATCAGTTAACTCTACTGATGTCATTTTTAAGTCAGATGGGATTTTGAATTCTTTCAATGTTTTTTCGTTCAAGATGTATAAATTCTGTTTTTTCAATGTTGATTACTAGTTCCATTTGGTTTAATAGTTGTTTAATTATGTCTAGGTATAACATTGCAAAATTCAGTGTTTTTTCAATTGATTCTTCAACTGGTAGAATTAATTGAATGTCATCAGCATATATGTAGTGTATGATACCTAGCCCAGCCAGTAGGTGGCAGAGGGGGAGCATGTAAATGTTAGAGTCACTGAGAGTGCTGAACCCTGGGGGACTCCTGTCTTTAGTTTGATTTTGTCTGATAGTTTTTTATCTGTACCTGATAAGATCTATTGTTAAGGTAGGACGAAACAGGAGGCTTCATGCTCTATCAATCGCTTAGAGACTAGAGTGGTGCATTTTGTGTTGCTTGCCTGTCTGCCAAAGTTACACGGCTATGCAGTACAGATCCTATCAGACAATGTAACTACTGTGGATTACATCAACCATCAAGGTGGAACCAAGAATCGGGCAGTGGCTGGAGAGGCCTGGGAGTTTATTTTCTGGCAGAGTAGGAGTGGCTGGTATCTCACATGGTTAAAGTGAACAATGTTCAGGCGGATTTTCTGTCAGAGAAAGTTAGATCCCGGGGAATGGGAGCTGTCTGAGGCAGCAATGTGTCTCATCCTGCATGAGACTAAATACAAAATTGAATTTTCATGGGTAGAAATCCCTTGTGTGTTGGGGAAGACGATAGTGATAGGGGGTCCGTCCACCTGGTCAAGATGGTGAGATGGACAGTGAAATGCTAAGAGAAATTAGGGAAGCTAACCAAAGTGGTAGTGCAGTAATGGGAGACTTCAATTACCCCAATATTGACTGGGTAAATATCAATCGGGACAAGCTAGAGAGATAATGTTCCTGGATGGAATAAAGGATAGCTTTATGGAGCAATTGGTTCAGGAACAGACGAGAGAGGGAGCACAGTGGAGCACAGGACTTGGTGAGAGAGGTAATGGTGTTGGGGCCACTTGGCAATAGTGATCATAATATGATCAAATTTGATTTAATGACTGGAAGAGGAACAGTGTGCAAATCCAAGGCTCTCGTGCTAAACTTTCAAAAGGGAAACTTTGATAAAATGAGAAAATTGTTAGAAAAAAATTGAAAGGAGCAGCTACAAAAGTAAAAAAATGTCCAAGAGGCGTGGTCATTGTTAAAAAATACCATTCTAGAAGCACAGTCTAGATGTATTCCACACATTAGAAAGGTGGAAAGAAGGCAAAACGATTACCGGCATGGTTAAAAGGGGAGGTGAAAGAAGCTATTTTAGCTAAAAGATCTTCATTCAAAATTGGAAGAAGGATCCAACAGAAGAAAATAGGGTAAAGCATAAACATTGGCAAGTTAAATGTAAGACATTGATAAGACAGGCTAAGAGAGAATTTGAAAAGAAGTTGGCTGTAGAGGCAAAAACTCACAGTAAAAACTTTTTAAAATATATCCGAAGTGATGGGCCGGATTCATTTACTAAAGATGGTGGAAGTACCCAAATGGCTCTATTTATTACAAATGCTTCCGATCTGGTTAACTAACGCAGATGTTAATGCTATCCATAAAGCCTTTAGAAACTTTATTTGGAGGGGTCGGAAGGCGCGGTTGGCATTGAGATATCTTCCTTTAGCCAAAGAAGTGGGAGGTCCAGCTTGCCCGGATTTTCGGCAGTATAATTTGATGTGTATGTTACGTCATATCAGGGGACTGGGTACTGACTATTTTTCCCCCACCGCTTTTTTACAAGCTTGTCTGCAGGGATCTTCCCCAGGGATTTTGCTACAGTTAGACAATACACTTTTGCCCCTACAATGCAAACAATCTTTTTTGGTACAAATGGGAAGAAAGGCCTGGCTCCATCTCTGCAAACTCATGGGTACTTCCACTATCCATACTGCGTTTATGCCCATATGCTCCAATCCTCACTTTCTCCCGGGGACAGACCACATTGTCTTTCAGCAATGGGCTGGTAGGGGATTCATGCATATAATACAAATCTTACAACCAGACACGACTCATATCCGTAGTTTTCATGAACTTCAACAGCTGTTTGATATCCCATCCTGTGATTTTTTTGCTTTTTTACAACTACGCCATTATGTTCAAACCTTGGGCTTACAGGACTTATCGCCTACGATTAGGGCACAGCTGAGTAAGCTGTTGGGATTTCATGTAAAGATGAAAGTGTCTTGTACCATCTTTGCCAAACTTTGCAAACAGTTGTTGGGTATCAATGCCTTCGCGGACATTGCCGGACGTTGGACTGGTGTTGTAGGGATGCAGATCACCCCGGATATAGTTAAATTATATTTGAATAATATTCGGAGGATAACGGAAAATGCGAACCTTCGGGAGTTACAATTTAAGTTTATCTGGCAATTATATATTACTAAGAAAATGGCATATAGAATTGGGATCAGCGACTCACCCTTATGTCTGAAGTGTGGAGAGAGTAAGGGCGACTTTATTCACTGTTTTTGGTCCTGTGCAAAGTTGCAGGCATTTTGGACCCAAATTGCTGATTTTTGCAATACCTTATGGCGCAGTAACATACCAGTGCATCCGCAAATCTGGGTGATAGGCAGTGATTTAACTCCCTCTTTCCACTTTGACACCAAGGTTACCATTTTTGTCAACAAAGCGGGGCTCCTGGCCAAACAAGTCATATTAGCCAATTGGGTTTTGAAGAATCCTCCACAATTTAGACATTGGTTGAACAAAATGCTTAAATATGCAACTTTTGAGCAAATGACGGTGACGATGCAAACGCAACCAAAGAGAGACAAATTCATAGAGGTCTGGGGTCCTTTCCTTGATCATTCACATTCAACTTGTTCACTGGAAGACTTAGACAACTAGAGCATACACGACAGTTAGAGACACGGCTATACTTTCTCAATCATTCCTTTGCTGCCGGATGGGGGTGGGGGGGGAGGTTGTGTTAAACATGGTTCTGTTAGCATCTCAGCCTACTAGTGAGCACTTTCGTCAGCTCTCGATAGGGAGACACGCAGATACATTTCCTATGATCAGTTTTGGGCTCATATTTAATTGTTACTTGTGGTACTTACGGTATGAACAAGTACCAAGTTCTAAAGCTTGGGTATAACGGTATTATCATTGCGTTTCTCCATCCATACAGAGTGCCTTTGTTTCCATAATTGTATTTTTGCTCTTTTATTGTGAGCACTGTACATGTTTATATGCGAACCATGTTTATATGGGATTGTTTGTTCTAATGTTCTCTTAAACCAAAAACTCAATCAAAAAATATAAAATTAAAAAAAAATATATCCGAAGCAGAAAGCCTGCGAGGGAGTCAGTTGGACCGTTAAATGATTGAGGGGTTAAAGGGGCACTTAGAGAAGATAAGGCCATCGCGGAAAGATTAAATGATTTCTTTGCTTCGGTGTTTACTGAAGAGGATGTTGGGGAGGTACCCGTAATGGAGAAGGTTTTCATGGGTAATGATTCAGATGGACTGAATCAAATCACAGTGAACCTAGAAGATGTGATAAGCCTGATTGACAAACTGAAGAGTAGTAAATCACCTGGACGGGATGGTATACACCCCAGAGTTCTGAAGGAACTAAAAAATGAAATTTCAGACCTATTAGTAAAAATTTGTAATCTATCGTTAAAATCATCCAGTGTAGCTGAAGACTGGAGGATAGCAAATGTAACCCCAATATTTAAAAAGGGCTCCAGGGGCGATCCGGGAAACTACAGACTGGTTAGCCTGACTTCAGTGCCAGGAAAAATAGTGGAAAGTGTTCTAAACATCAAAACCACAGAACATATAGAAGGACATGGTTTAATGGAACAAAGTCAGCATGGCTTTTACCCAGGGCAAGTCTTGCCTTATAAATCTGCTTCACTTTTTTGAAGGAGTTAATAAATACGTGGATAAAGGTGAACCGGTAGATGTAGTATACTTGGATTTTCAGAAGGCGTTTGACAAAGTTCCTCATGAGAGGCTTCTAGGAAAAGTAAAAAGTCATTGGATAGGTGGTGATGTCCTTTCGTGGATTGCAAACTGGCTAAAAGACAGGAAACAGAGTGTAGGATTAAATGGACAATGGAGTGCCTCAGGGATCTGTATTGGGACCCTTACTTTTCAATATATTTATAAATGATCTGGAAAGAAATACGACGAGTGAGAATCAAATTTGCAGATGACACAAAATTGTTCAGAGTAGTGAAATCACAAGCAGATTGTGATAAATTGCAGGAAGACCTTGTGAGACTGGAAAATTGGGCATCCACATAGCAGATGAAATTTAATGTGGATAAGTACAAGGTGATGCATATAGGTAAAAATAACCCATGCTATAATTACACAATGTTGGGTTCCATATTAGGTGCTACAATCCAAGAAAGAGATCTAGGCGTCAATGGATAACACATTGAAATCGTCAGTTCAGTGTGCTCGGCAGTCAAAAAAGCAAACAATATTGGGAATTATTAGAAAGGGAATGGTGAATAAAACGGAAAATGTCATAATGCCTCTGTATCGCTCCATGGTGAGACCACACCTTGAATACTGTGTATAATTCTGTTCGCCGCATCTCAAAAAAGATATAATTGCGATGGAGAAGGTACAGAGAAGGGCTACCAAAATAAGGGGAATGGAACAGCTCCCCTTTGAGGAAAGACTAAAGAGGTTAGACTTTTCAGCTTGGAGAAGAGACGGCTGAGAGGGGATATGGTAGAGATGTTTAAAATTATGAGAGGTCTAGAACGGGTAGATGTGAATCTGTTATTTTGATATCTCTGATGAGCGGCGGTATATAAAAACCAATAAATAAATAAAATAAAAATTTACTCTTTCGGATAGTAGAAAGACTAGGGGGCACTCCATGAAGTTAGCATGGGGCACATTTAAAACTAATCAGAGAAAGTTCTTTTTTACTCAACGCACAATTAAACTCTGGCATTTGTTGCCAGAGGATGTGGTTAGTGCAGTTAGTATAGCGGTGTTTAAAAAACGATTCTATGAGTTCTTGGAGGAGAAGTCCATTACCTGCTATTAAGCTCACTTAGAGAATGGCCACTGCCATTAGCAATGGTAACATGGAATAGACTTAGTTTTTGGGTACTTGCCAGGTTCTTATGGCCTGGATTGGCCACTGTTGGAAACAGGATGCTGGTCTTGATGGACCCTTGGTCTGACCAAGTATGGCATTTTCTTATGTTGATGTACATATGAATTTGGAGGACCTTCTGTCTGCTGTTATCGGAATGCAGCCTGAGCCTGTTCAGGCTATGGTTGTCATATTTTGGCTTTTCTACAGAAAGGTTCTGGTCAAGGGACTGGCCTTTAACTCTGAGTGTCCACGTAATGACATTGGGTTGTCTCTGTGGTAAGGTGCATGTGTCCACACCTCTGGATGTTATATGGTTCCTTCAGGGAGCTAAGAATTTGCATCCTCTGATGTGGAACATTTGTCCGTTGTGGAATCTGAATCTAGTCCTTAGAGGATTGTGTGAGGTTCGGTTTGAACCATTAAAGAAAGCTTCGGTTAAGGACTTGACTCTTAAAGTGTTAATTTTTGTTCTGAAATACCACAGATCAGTCCAGACTCCTCATATTGCCTCTCTTCCAGCAGATGGAGACAGAGTTGCACTGGCATATAACCCGGAGTGCCACCTGCCAGTCCCTCAGTATTGACCTGTACCCAAGCCAAGATTTGCTACATAACAATCCTACTGCAATGCTAGCAAAGGCCCACAAACGAGCTAGGGGAAAAAAATGTAAAACCCCGCTTTAAAAGAAAACTTTCATAACTCCAAACCAGAAGAACAAACTTTTAATCTTAAACAGTACTGAAGCTTATATACAATATCACTATGACAGAAGTACGAGTGGATTCTCCCCCACACAGAGGCAGGACTCTGGACTGATCTGTGATATTCCAGGAACGAAAATTAGCAGGTAAAAACCAATTTTCCTTTCCTGTTCATACATGGATCAGTCCAGATGCCTGGGATGTACCCAAGCTTCCCGAATTAGGATGGAACTGGGAGAGTCCCGCTTGATGAACACTCTCACCAAAGCCTGTAGGCTCTGGGGACATTTAAACGACAACGTTTAGTGAAAGTGTGCAACAACTTCCAGGAAGCTGCCCGACAAATTGCTTGTGGTGACACCAGCTGCCACTTGTTCCATGACGTCGCCTGAGATCGAACCGAATGTACCTTCAATCCTTCCGGGACTGGATGCCCCTTTCAGATAAGAATATAAGAAATTGCCATGCTGGGACAGACCAAGGGTCCATCAAGCCCAGCATCCTGTTTCCAACAGAGGCCAAAAACCAGGTCACAAGAACCTGGCAATTACCCAAACACTAAGAAGAACCCATGCTACTGATGCAATTAATAGCAGGGGCTATTCCCTAAGTATAATTCATTAATAGCCATTAATGGACTTCTGCTCCAAGAACTTATCCAAATGTTTTTTGAACCCAGCTACACTAACTGCACTAACTACCTTCTCTGGCAACAAATTCCAGAGCTTTATTGTGCGTTGAGTGAAAAAGAATTTTCTCCGATTAGTCTTAAATGTGTTACTTGCTAACTTCATGGAATGCCCCCTAGTCCTTCTATTATTCGAAAGTGTGAATAACCGAGTCACATCTACTCGTTCAAGACCTCTCATGATCTTAAAGACCTCTATCATATCCCCCCTCAGCCGTCTCTTCTCCAAGCTGAACAGCCCTAACCTTCAGCCTTTCCTCATAGGGGAGCTTATTGCCTCTTTCAACCATCTTACTCTCGTGGACTTTGAAAGCCTTCTGTCCTTTCCTAGGACCGCTCCATAGCATAAAAAGATGGTCCGACACTGAAACTATTGGTGACTGAGGAAATGCAACAAAGCCCTCATAACATCCAAACACTGTAATCCTCTAGCATGCGGAAATGACACATCCAAATCCGGAAAGGCTGGGAGTTCCATGGTATGATTCAAATGGAAAGCAGACAACCTTTGGGATAAAGGAAGGCACCATCCTCAAAGATATCCAGGAATCCTGAGATTTTCAGAAATACCACTTTCAAGATGATATCCTTTACTGTTGCTCTTCTCAAAAGGAGCTACATAAAACCCTCGAAGTACTAGATTAAGGTTCCATAAGGGACATATTTTCTGCCCAGGACGCACGTAGATGCTTTGCCCCTCGGAGGAAACAAACCACATCTGGGTGAGTAGCCAACGACACTCCATACACCTTGCCCCATAAACAGCCCAAGGCCTTAACCTGAACCTTAAGAGAGTTAAAAGTCAAGCCTTTAACCAAACCTTTCTGTAAAAAGATCAAAATGAGAGCCTTCGAGGTCTGCATTGTGAGTATTCCTTGACCTGTGAACCAGGACTCAAAGACCTTCCAAACTCAAAGACTTCCACTTCATTGTCACGTTTCTAGCTTGCCACAAGGTGTAATGACATCCTCCCGATATCCTTTTTCTCTCAAATGCCTCTTCTCAAAGCCAAGCTTCGAGAGAGAAGCGATCCACCCATGCTGCAAAGATTGGACAAAGCACACTCATCAAATGTGCAAGCTGCAGCAGACCATCCACCACCAGGTTTGACAAGGTCTGCGAACCATGAGTGCCTCGGCCATTCTGGCACCACTAGAATCATCTCCCAAGGATGATTTTCTATTCGCAGTATCAGTTTCACCACCAGGGACCACGGGGGGAGAGAGAAACGCGTAAAGAAGACTCCCTCGAGGCCATGATAAAGTAGAGCATCTATGCCCTCTGCTGCGTGCTCTCATTTGCGACTGAAGAAGCAAGGCGCCTTGGCATTCTTCTGCGAAACCACCACGTCCATGCGAGGAGAACCCTACCAGTGACCTATCAGAGCCATCACCTCGTCTGACAACTCCCACTCCCTGGGATCCAGCTTCTGGTGACTGAAAAAATCCACTTGCACATTATCCACCCCAGCAATGTGAGACACTGCTGCCCAAAAAAAGAACTCCTGAGTTTCCACGACTACTACTTGGCTCCTGGTTCCCCTTTGACGGTTCATATAAGCCACAGTGGTCGCTTTGTCTGACAGAATGCGCAACGAGCGACCACTCAACAGTGGCGTCTCCAAACAATTGAGAGAGCAAAACTTCTCTTCCTCGGACCTTTGCTCCTGAGTCGACTGATTCTGGCATACTGCTCCCTAGTCAGAAAAAATGGCATAGGTGATAACTACCACCCTGCTCGGAACTTCCAAGTTTACTCTGCGTCTCAATTGTTCTTGACTAAGCCACTATGAAAGACTGGACCTGGCAAGCTCCACAAGTGACAAAGGAAGATAAAACTGCTCCAACAAATGATCCCATCGAGAAAGAAGAGACCTCTGCAGAGGCCTCATGTGCAAAAGCCCAAGGAACCAGCTCCAATGCAGAGGCCATGGAGAACATAAGAAATTGCCATGCTGGGTCAGACCAAGGGTCCATCAAGCCCAGCATCCTGTTTCCAAGAGGCCAAACTAGGCAAGTACGCAAACACTAAGAAGATCCCATGCTACTGATGCCAGTAATAGCAGAGGCCCAACATCTGCAGATAATCCCAGAAAAGAAGGTACAGAAAAGGGCAACCAAAATGATAAAGTGAATGGAACAGCTCCCCTATGAGGAAAGACTAAAAAGGTTAGGACGTTTCAGCTTGGAGAAGAGACGGCTAAGGGGGATATTATTATTATTTATTAACTTTTCTATACCGATATTAGTGGGGACATCATATCAGTTTACATAAATATAGAGTGGAAAATTACATAGAGCAGGGTAATAGGGAGGGATCATAAAGGAACTAGTAGATCAATGATATGAAACATAGAAATGACGGCAGAAGAAGACAGAATGGCCCATCCAGTCTGCCCAGCAAGCCTCACACATTTTTTCTCTCATTCTTATCTGTTTCTCTTAGCTCCTTGTTCTATTCCCCTTCCACCCCCACCATTAATGTAGAGAGCAGTGATGGAGCTGCATCCAAGTGAAATATCTAGCTTGATTTGTTAGGGGTAGTAGGGGCAGTAACCGCCGCGATAAGCAAGCTACACCCATGCTTATTTGTTTTACCTAGACTATGTTGTACAGCCCTTGTTGGTTTTTTTTTCTTCTCCCCTGCCGTTGAAGCAGAGAGCCATGCTGGATATGCATTGAAAGTGAAGTATCAGGCACATTTGGTTTGGGGTAGTAACCGCCGTAACAAGCCAGCTACTCCTCGCTTTGTGATTGCGAATCCTTTTTTTCTTCACCCCTGTCGTTGAAGCTATGCAGGATATGCGTGAAGCATCAGGTTTTTGTTTTTGTTTTTGTTTTTTTTTCCCCTGCCGTTGAAGCAGAGAGCTATGCTGGAAATGCGTGATGTATCAGTCTTTCTCCCATGCCGATGAAGCAGAGAACCATGCTGGATATGCATGGAAAGTGAAGTATCAGGCACATTTGGTTTGGGGTAGTAACCGCCGTAACAAGCCAGCTACTCCCCGCTTTTTGAGTGCGAACCCTTTTTCTTCTCCCTTGCTGTTGTAGCAGAGAGCTCTGCTGGATGTGTGAAGTATCAGTTATTCTTCTCCCCTGTCATTGAAGCAGAGAGCTATGCTGTATATGCATTGAAAGTGAAGTATCAGGCATATTTGGTTTGGGGTAGTAACCGCCGTAACAAGCCAGCTACTCCCCTCTTTGTGAGTGCAAATCCTTTTTCCATTACCTCTTGCTGTTGAAGCTTTGAGCGATGTAGGAGTCACAGTAAGCATGTGTATGTTTATTTAATAAGGGTATTGTGTCAATAGCCATCATTCTGGCGAGTCACCCACTCTTCATTGGCGGCCTCTTGACTTTATGGATCCGCAGTGTTTATCCCACGCCCCTTTGAAGTCTTTCACAAGTTCTGGTCTTCACCACTTCCTCCGGAAGGGCATTCCAGGCATCCACCACCCTCTCCGTGAAGAAATACTTCCTGACACTGGTTCTGAATCTTCCTCCCTGGAGCCTCAATCGTGACCCCTGGTTCTGCTGATTATTTTCCTACGGAAGAGGTTGTCGTTGTTTTTGGATCATTAAAACCTTTCAAGTATCTGAAAGTCTGTATCATATCACCTCTGCTCCTCCTTTCCTCCAGGGTGTACATATTTAGATTCTTCAATCTCTCCTCGTACGTCATCCGATGAAGATCCTCCACCTTCCTGGTCGCCCTTCTCTGTACCGCTTCCATCTTGTCTTTGTCTTTTTGTAGATACGGTCTCCAGAACTGAACACAGTACTCCAGGTGAGGCCTCACCAAGGACCTGTACAAGGGAATAATCACTTCCCTTTTCTTACTCGATATTCCTCTCTCTCTATGCAGCCCAGCATTCTTCTGGCTTTGCTATCGCCTTGTCGCATTGTTTCGCTGTCTTCACATCATTAGACACTATCACCCCAAGGTCCCTCTCCTGCTCCGTGCACATCAGCCTTTCCCCCCCCCATCGAGTACAGTTCATTCGGATTTCCCACTCCCCATATGCATGACTTTGCACTTCTTGGCATTGAATCTCAGCTGCCATATATTTGACCACTCTTCCAGTTTCCTTAGATCCCGTCTCATTCTCTCCACTCCTTCTGGCGTGTCCACTTCTGTTGCAGGATCTTAGTGTCATCCGCAAAAAGACAAACCTTACCTTCTATCCCGTCCGCAATGTCGCTCACAAAGATATTGAACAGGACCGGTCCCAACACCGATCCTTGTGGTACACCCACTTAAAACCGCTCTCTCTTCAGAGAAGGCTCCATTTACCATCACACATTGTCTTCTGTCCGTCAACCAATTTGCAATCCAGGTCACCACCTCGGCACTCACTCCCAAGCTTCTCGTTTTATTCACCAGTCTCCTGTGCGGAACCGTATCAAAAGCTTTGCTGAAATCCAAGTAGATGACATCTAGTGCTCTTCCTCGATCCAATTCCTTGGTTACCCAGTCAAAAAGTCAATCAAATTTGTCTGACAGGATCTTCCCCTGGTGAATCCATGCTGCCTCTGGTCCATCAATTCTCCAGACTGTAGATAGTTCACTATTCTCTCTTTCAGCAGTGACTCCATTAGTTTTCCCACCACCGAAGTGAGGCTAACCGGTCTGTAGTTGCCTGCCTCTTCCCTGTTCCCACTCTTGTGAAGCGGGGACCACCACCGCTCTTCTCCAATCACTCGGCACCACCTCCCGTTTCTAGGGATCTATTGAACAGGTCACACAGCGGACCCGCCAGAACATCTCTGAGCTCCCCTCAATATCCTTGGATGAATCCCATCAGGCCCCATGGCTGTGGGCTGCTCGTGAGCAACTGAGAGCCAATAACAGTTAACATAAAAATGTAACTTATGTGACCAAGACTTTGTACAAGTGTTCAGTAGGTACTAGCAAGGGGGAGGGGGATAAGGGGGGAGGGGGGGTATTATTGCGGGTAGGCTTGTTTGAAGAGCCAGGTTTTTAAGTTGGCTCTGAATTTAGAGGTGCAGGTCTCGAGCCGGAGGTTGGGGGGTAAAGAGTTCCAGAGTGTAGGTCCAGCAATAGAGAGGGCTCGATCCCTTGTGGAGGTGAGGTGTGCCTTTTTTTTTTTTAGTGAGGGCACGTGGAGGGTCCCATTGTTGGAGGCTCTGGTGGATTTGTTAGACCGTATGGGGCGGAAGGGCTCGTCAAGCCAGTTTGATTCTGGGTGTGTGTGGCTTTGTGGATCAAGGTTAGGGTTTTATATAAGATACGAGAGGGGCTCGGGAGCCAATGCAAATTTTTAAGGATGAGCGTGATATGGTCATATTTGCGGGCGTTAGAGATAGTTCTCGCTACTACATTCTGCAGCATTTGGAGATGATAGGGGTGTTTAAAATCATGAGAGGTCTAGAACGAGTTAATGTGAATCAGTTATTTACTCTTTCGGATAATAGACTAGGGGGCACTCCATGAAGTTAGCATGTGGCACATTTAAAACTAATCGTAGAAAGTTCTTTTTTCACTCAACGCACAATAAACTCCGAAATTTGTTGCCAGAGGATGGGCTAGTGCAGCTGTGTTTAAAAAAAGGATTGGATAAGTTCTTGGAGGAGAAGTCCATTACCTGCTATTAATTAAGTTGACTGAGAAAATAGCCACTGCTATTACTAGCAACAGTAGCATGGAATAGACTTAGTTGTTGGGTACTTGCCAGGTTCTTATGGCCTGGATTGGCCACTGTTGGAAACAGGATGCTGGGCTTGATGGACCCTTGGTCTGACCCAGTATGGCATGTTCTTATGTTCTTACCTGGGACCCCAACGCCTGCAACAGCCTGCGAAACCTGCTTCTTGCAGTTTGAGAATAGGACTTTCAGTAAGAAAAAACATTCCCCAATCTGGTGTTGAAGCATGCTCCCAAGAACTTCAGAACGTGCAACATGGTGAGATGACTTGTTGCCAGACTTCACACCCAGCCCAGAGACTCAATTGCTGTATCGCTTAAGCCACTGCTTGAGTATGGAGATTGACTCATGTCGGCCAGTCGGACAATCGACCAGATATGGATGTACCAAGATACCAGCTTTGCTGAGCGTCGCTGCCCCGCCACCACCACCACCACTATCATCTTGACAAATGGGATGAGGCACAGTTGCCAGAATGAACAGCAGGGCACAAACTGAAAGTGGTTCCTGAGAACCATGAAGCGTAGAAATCGCGAAGATGTGGGGAAATGTTGAGATTACTTACCTGATAATCTCCTTTTCCTTAGTGTAGACAGATGGACTCAGAACGAATGGGATAGTATCCGCGTGCTAGCAGTTGGAGACTGATCTGACGTCAGCACGGGTATATATATCCCCACAGGAAGCATAGCAACTTAGTAATCTTCCTTGCAAAAGCTGTTATGGATGTGTGTACTGACGCTCAGTGAAAAGTGAAACAGGATTCCCCTGACCGATTGATAGTAGCTGGAGGACCGCCAGCATTCACAACCGGAAGGCGTTGACACTGGTATAGTGTACGCTTCTATGTAAACAAAATGACATTGCTTAACTTGAATCGGGTGAAACCCATGTTACACAGGCAGCTGGGCGGGGATGCTGAGTCCATCTGTCTACACTAAGGAAAAGGAGATTATCAGGTAAGTAATCTCAACATTTCCTGGCGTGTAGCCAGATGGACGCAGAACGAATGGGATGTACAAAAGCTTTACTCCCAGCCTGGGCGGAGGGCTGCCCTGAGGGACCCATGAAGTTACCGCCCCTCGCAAATGCTGAGTCCTCCCTGGCCTGGACATCCAGACGGTATAGAACCTGGAGAAGGTATGGAGGGAGGACCCACGTCGCCGCTTTACAGATTCTGCAGGCGACAGCATCCTGGATTCTGCCCAAGATGCCGCTTGTGCTCTGGTAGAATGAGCCTTGACTTGTAGAGGCAGAGACTTTCCCGGCCTCCACATAAGCTGCTCTGATAACTTCTTTAATCCCAGCGGGCGATGGTGGGCCGCGAGGCCGCTTCACCTTGCTTCCTCCCATGTGCAGGACGAACAGATGGTCCGTCTTTCGTACTTCTTGTGTCACTTCCCGATATCTGGGCAGCAATCTGCCAATGTCGAGATGGCGTAATAAACGCCCTTCTTGCAGATTTCTCAAACCTGCCGTGGTAGGCAAAGATATGGTTTGGTTAAGATGAAACTGTGAAACCACTTTAGGTAGAAAGGAGGGAACCGTACGAAGATGGATAGCTTCAGGAGTGATTCTGAGAAAGGGATCACGGCAGGACAGTGCTTGTAGCTCTGAGATGCGGCGTGCCGAACATACCGCCAATAGGAACACCATCTTCAAGGTTAGAGAACGGAGAGACAGTCCCCGAAGGGGTCTGAAGGTGGATCCCGCGAGGAAATCCAAAACAAGATTGAGGTTCCATAAGGGCACCGGCCACTTTAGTGGCCGAATATGCTTGACTCCTTGCAGGAAGCGAGAAACATCTGGGTGCTTGGCGATGGGCTAGCAAGACAGCGCAGCCACCTGAACTTTGATGGAGCTGAGGGAGAGACCCTTCTGAAGTCCATCCTGCAGGAAATCCAACACAATAGGGATTGTGGTCGCATGTGGATTGGTGCCGTGAGTGTCGCACCATGCTTCAAATACTCTCCAGATCCTTACGTAGGTGAGGGACGTGGAAAACGTACGAGCTCGGAGGAGTGTATCTATCACGGGCTCTGAGTAACCTCTCAATGGCCAGCCCTCTCAATGGCCAGACCGTAAGAGAGAATTGAGCTGGATCCTCGTGGAGGATGGGACCTTGACGTAGAAGGTCCCGGAGAGGAGGCAGGGGAAGAGGCTCCCCTGCCAGTAGTCTTCTCATGTCTGCGTACCAGGGTCTTCTTGGCCAGTCTGGTGCCACTAGAAGAACTAGGCCCCGGTGTTTCTGAATCTTGTGGATGATGGCGCCCAGCAGAGGCCACGGAGGAAAGGCGTATAGCAGAGTCCCTGGAGGCCACGGCTGGACCAGGGCATCGATTCCGTGTGAGAACGGGTCGCGCTTGCGGCTGAAGTATCTGGGTACTTTAGCATTGGACTTGTCCGCCAGTAAATCCATGTCCGGAATCCCCCAGTGATCCACAATCATCTGGAAGGCTGTGGGTGACAGCTGCCACTCTCCCGGATTTAGGCTTTCTCTGCTGAGGAAGTCTGCTGTGGCATTGTCCTTCCCAGCAATGTGGACGGCGGAGATGTCCTGAAGATTCGCCTCTGCCCAAGCCATCAGTGGGGCGATCTCCAGAGATACTTGTCTGCTTCTGGTTCCGCCCTGACGGTTGATGTATGCCACCCGTGGTGGCGTTGTCGGACATCACTCTGACTGCTCTGTTCTTCAGTCTGTGAGCAAATCGAAGGCATGCCAATCGGACTGCCCGGGCCTCTAGACGGTTGATGTTCCACGCTGACTCTTCTCTGTTCCACCGCCCTTGTGCGGTGAGTTCTTTGCAGTGTGCTCCCCAGCCGCTCAGGCTGGCATCTGTGGTGAGCAAAGTCCACGTGGGTGATGACATCTTCGACCCCCTGCTCATGTGGTTGGACTGCAATCACCACCGCAACTGGGTCCGCACTCTGGCTGGCAGATGAAGGCGCATGGAATAGTTCCGTAGACGGGGGCTCCAGTGAGAGAGCAGGGAGTGTTGTAGAGGTCTCATATGGGCCCTCGCCCAAGGTACCACTTCCAGGGTGGATGCCATGAGACCAAGAACCTGCAGATAATCCCAGGCTATGGGCCAACTGGCTCCCATCAAATACTGGATACGCTGCTGAAGTTTCAACTTTCTCTTGGTAGTGAGACTGACTGTGTCTGCCTGGGTGTCGAACTGTACTCCCAGGTATTCCAGTGACTGGGAAGGCTGTAGGCAGCTCTTGCTGAGGTTGATTACCCAGCCCAAGCTTTCCAGAAGGGCAATTACTCTGTTGGTTGTCCGAAGGCTCTCCTTTCGAGATTTCGCCCTGATCAGCCAGTCGTCTAGGTAGGGATGGACCAGAATTCCTTCCCGCCTGAGTGCCGCTGCTACCACTACGACCACCTTGGTGAATGTCCGTGGTGACGTGGCCAACCCGAAGGGCAGAGCCCGAAACTGGAAGTGGCGTCCTAGAACCTTGAAGCGTAGGTAGCGCTGATGATCCGGATGGATCGGGATATGCAGGTATGCCTCTGACAGGTCTAATGCCGTGAGGAATTCTCCTGGCTGTACTGCAGCCTTGACGGAGCGGAGAGTCTCCGTGCGAAACCTTGGTACCTGTAAGTATCGATTGACTGACTTGAGGTCCAGCACAGGCCGAAAGGTGCCCCCTTTCTTGGTTACCCATGAATAAATGGAATAGTGTCCAGAATTCACTTCCCAGGCAGGTACTGAGATGATGGCTTTCAAGGACAGGAGCCTCGCCAGGGTAGCTTCCAATGCTGCCTTCTTGTGTATGGGACATGAAGATTCCACAAACTTGTCCGGAGGGAGATGATGAAAGTCCAGATAATATCCCTCCCGGATAATGGCGAGGACCCAACTGGTCCGACGTGATCTTGACCCATCTGGGGTGAAGAGGGTTAACCTGCCCCCTATGGCTCCGTTCCCCAGATGAAATCGGCGGATTCTCATTGAGAGGTGCGGGCCGGGACCCGAGCCCGGTCCTCTCCCCTCTTGCGCTGCTTGGTCCGAAAGGACTGATTCCTGGCCTGAGGACGTAGTGCCTGGTAGCGACCCCTGTAAGGAACAAAGCGCTGTGAACTCCTGCCCCTGGAGGGCCTTGGAAAGGCGCGCTGGCCCCTTCTGAACCGATCTTCCGGCAGTCTAGGCACTGGAGAGGTACCCCATGTGCTGGCCAGTTTATCAAGGTCGCTGCCAAATAGGAAAGAGCCCTTAAAGGGCAATCTGGTGAGGCGTGTCTTTGAAGGCGCATCAGCTGACCATCTCCGGATCCAGAGCTGCCTCCTGGCGGCTACGGAGGATGAGATCCCCTTAGCTGTTGTCCGGACCAGGTCTGATGCAGCATCCGTGAGGAATGAAAGAGCTGACTCCATGTCAGCTGCTGGAGCGTTGTTCCTAACTTGTGACAAACAGGCACGCGTCACCACTGTGCAGCAGGTCGCGATCCGCAAAGATAGAGCTGCCACCTCAAAGGTCTGTTGCAGAATGGCGTCCAGTCGCCGGTCATGAGGCTCCTTGAGGGCCGTCCCCCCTTCAACTGAAATGGTAGCGCGCTTGATCACAGCGCTAATCAAGGCGTCCACCTGAGGGCATGCCAACAGGTCCTGGATAGCCGGTGCCAATGGGTACATGCCCGTCAGGGCCCGGCCCCCTTTGAAGGAAGCCGCTGGTGCCGCCCATTCTAAATCTATCAGTTGTTGTGCTGCTTGCAAGAATGGAAAATGGCAGGCTGTAGGACGAAGACCTTCCAGCAGGGGGTTCTGCGCAGAGGGTACCGTAGCGCTGGGACCTGTAATATCCAACTCCGCCAGACACTGAGACACCAGGTCGGAGAGATCCTCCTTAGGGAAGAATCGCCTCATGGTTCTATATGGCTCAATCCCTGGGGGAAGTTCCCCCTCGTCCAGGAGTTCGGACTCGTCCGGTGACACCTCCTGGTCTGATTGATCTGGACTGTCCAGCGGCGGGAGGTCCCGCTCACGATAAGGGCATGAGGGTCCAGGAACAGGATCCGCAGGAGCCGGTTCCTGCGGTGGCTGCAACTGCGGCGGCTGCCGCTGCGGTGGCCACAGCGGCAGCCGCAGGAACCACAGGGCCTGGACGGGAAGCCGTTTGCATCTGTACAAAGGCATGAATCCCCTTAAAGAGATCCACCCAGGAAATTGAAGCAGCCTCTAATCGCCGGGGTACAAGATCCCCCGGGATTCTCGATTGGTCGAGACTGCCCGCTAAATCCGGGGTAGCCCCTGGGGAACTGTCAGCAAATCGTGGCTGAGACCGGTCCTGGCCCGAGGGTCCCACGGCCTCCTCACATTGGGCACATAGGGAGTCTGGCTCTTCACTGTGTGTGGCTCTAAGCTGGCATTCAGAGAGGCCAAGGGCTTTAATGCCTGAGGCAGGCGGCGCCGCTGCTGAAGACGCTGCTGCATTCTGATCCATTGAAAAGTATGCGCTGAATGCTTAATACAAGAGGCGCACAATAATTATAATATGCGGCAGCAATATGCGCTTAATACAACAGGCGCGCAATAATAATAATATGCGGCAGCAATATGCGCTTAATCCAACAGGCGCACAATAATAATAACAAGCGGCAGCAATATGTGCAATATGTTCTCAGCAATAGGCGGCCATGAAAACAGCTCAATTGTATGCAATATGCACTCAGCAATATGCAGTTAGCAATACACGCTCTATGGCTTTCAATAGGCTCTCAGCAATAAGCGGTCAGTAATACACGCTCAATGGCATTCAATAGGCTCTCAGCAAAAAGCGGTTAGCAATACACGCTTAATGGCATTCAATAGGCTCTCAACAATAAGCAGTTAGCAATACACGCTCAGTGGCATTCAATATGCTCTCAGCAACAGGCGGTTAGCAATACACGCTCAGTGGCATTCAATATGCTCTCATCAATAAGGCAAGATACGCACAAGGAGGAATAGAGCCGCGCCTATTACTGGCGCTCAATACCTGAACAAGGCCCACAAAATGGCGCCCTCCACGGCGTGCCACGCCGCCGATCCTCTGCTCCTCGGAGACCAGAAATAAGAGATGTACGCCTTACCTGATCCGAGGAGCTTCCCGGCTGGAACCCGGGCGGTCTCCGGCTGCGGGGGGAGAGGGCAAGTACCTTCACCGCCGCGTTTGAGGATATATGCACCCGCTGCTTCGTCCACGCCGGAACCGAGGCGCCTCGAAAGCCTCACCCGAACCTCGCCCGGGGGCTGTGTCCCTGCCGTGATTCGGCCACCGGACCGAGGACTTACACCTCCGGGGGATCACGGAAATCACCCCGGGAAACTCTGAGGGAGGGACCTTAGGGTATCACCGCAGGAGTGCGGGGCTCGATGCTGTAGAAGTTTTAGTAAGTAGAAAAAGAAAAGAAAAAGTAGATTTGGAAAACACGCTCAGCAAGCGTGCAGGCTCTCCAAACTGCTTTGGAGACGGAAATTACTAAGTTGCTACGCTTCCTGTGGGGATATATATACCCCGTGCTGACGTCAGATCCGTCTCCAACTGCTAGCACGCGGATACTATCCCATTCGTTCTGAGTCCATCTGGCTACACGCCAGGAAACTGGAATTCTCCTTTGCACACCGCTGTAATCATTGAATGCAGTTTCCATTAGAAAATGGGGAACTCTGAGGGCCACATTCACCTTCTTTAAATCTAAAATTCAATGGAAGGACCCTTCCTCTTTTTTTTTTTTTTTTTTGGAACCACGAAAATAATGGAATATCTTCCCATTCGCTGTTCCTCCAACGTGATGGGAACTATGGCCCCCAGTTACCGCAACCACTCCACAGTTCCTTGGACCATCTATCTCTTGCCGAACAGAGTGCAAAGGGAGACCATAAACAGGTTTTGAAGCAGACGAGAAAATTCTAAAGCGTAACAGTCTCTTATCATGCTAAGGACCCACTGGTCTGTTGTGATTTTGGTCCACTCCTTGGAAAACAGTCAAACACCCCCCAAAAGGAGGGAGAGAGAGAGGTGGACTGGCCTCGCTTCATTATAAGGACTTTTCCCCACCAGATCCCTAGCCAAGATGCTCTCTGCCTGGTTTCTTTCACCCTTGAAAGGATTGGCTCCAGGATTATTGCTGTCTCCCGCTACCATGCTTCTGAGCCTCTGGCGAGGGTCTATTCAGACAAAACCTTCTACTCATCTGAAACCGGGGAACGCCTCACAAAGGAACCTTTGCTTCCTTTAGGTTTTTCTTCTGGCCATCAATGTCCTTTGGTCTCACCAAGACACACTTCATGAGCTCCTCTAAGTCTTCTCCAAACAGAAGCTTACCCTTGAAAGGTAACACTCCTAGTTGAGAGTTAGACCAAACATCCACTGACCAGTTCCTTAACCAAAGGAGCCGTCTAGCCAGAACTGTAGATATTATAGTTCTTAAAAGAGGTTCTGATGAGGCCATACAGGGCATCCATGACATAAGCAGCAGCCGCCGCAAGACAGTCCGCCAGCTTAGCCTCTGACGCCAAAAGCATCCTTGTAGCCTAAAGCTGCTGAACCCAGCGAAAACTGGCCCTCTACATAAAGCTACTACATACAGTAGCCTGAATGCCAAGTGCATAAACCTCATATCTTCTTGAGACGAATTTCCAACTTCCTGTCCTGGATATCTGTCAGCGCCGGTGAACCAGCCACAGGAATGGTTGTCTTCTTAGTGACCACAGACACTGATGCTTCTTCCTTAGGGAGTGCCAACAGCGCGAGCGTGTCCTCAGGCAATGAATATAACTTCGCCATCGCCCGGCCAACCTTCAGGCCTGTCTCTGGAGTGTCCCACTCTGAGCACCAGCTTTTCCACTGACTTATGAAAAGGAAAGGCTTTCACCGGCCACTTCAGGCCATACATGACTGGGTCCACTCCATCCTGATGAGACCCCTGCTAGGAGCCTTAATCTGCAGCTCCTCGAGAACATGAGGGACTAAGAGCCATAACTCTTCTTTACAGCAGAGAAGCACCACCTTCAGGTTGTCCCCTTCAGCCACTGGCACCTGGTTCAATCCACTGTCTGGGTCTGGTATATCTACAGCTGGGTCAGGAGAGGCAGGATCCTGCTGAACTCCATCTGAATCCTCCAAGATGATAGCTGGATTGCCTGGGTCCATCCTGATCCCAAGGACCCTGGGCGCTCACAGTGGAACCGGACCCTTGGAGCAGTCAGGTCTTTTCCCAGGATGCGGACCACTAGTCCCGTGAGACCGGTCCGACTGCCTCCCAGCCGCTTTACAAGCTAAATATGTCCCATGCAAGAGGAGGACTAACTCTAAAGAAAACACTGCGGGGTCCTTAGATTCATCCATGGAAGGATCCTCCTGGTCGTCAGAATCAGGCTTCCTCCTGTGGTCAAAACCTTACCCTAGCGGAGACCATGGAGGAGGGGATATACTCACCCCTCCCGAAGGGCCTGCAGCCCCTGACAGCATCCAGCAGGGGAGGGGTGGCCACCTTTAAAAGCACTCCCGCGCCTACTTTGGGCTTGTGCTGCTGCTCCCATGCGGCTTCTGAGATGGCCGCCCTTCCTGCACTCCCTCGCTTGCCTTAGCTTACACTGTTGCTCCAACGTGGCTTCTGCTGGCCCTGACCTAACCTCTCCCCCAGACCAGGAGCATAGCCCGGAGCAGGCGAGCCACGCGTGAGTATCACTGTACGGGCGAGAATCACTTCCGCACGCCATCACCAGCAAAGCAGACACTAAAAGAAGGCCTGACTGCGTGGTAAACACCCGCTCAGCTGCTCGAGAACACCCTTTTCCGCAGCTAGCAATCACCTCAAGGGCTCCACACAGCCTTCCTGGCTGTCCACCCTGCTGCTCACTTACAGGTTCTCTTTCCCCCCCCCCCACCCCTTTTTTTTTTAAACTTTAATGAAAAAATTATCTAGGGTACTTTCCTGAGGCTGAAGAGCTGCGAGACTCGAACTGTTCTCCTGGGGGAGGAGGAAGCTGGCACCAGCAGCTGTACACTCCCTGACAGCAAAAGACGAGCCTGACAAGAGTCCCCGACCCCCTGCTTGCACTTCTCAATAGCAGGAAGGATAGCCCCTTCAGTCTAGCAACCTCCCAGGAGGATCTCCTAAATTCCTAGGTTTCTCCCTTTTTTTTCCCCTAGACTGCAGGGATTGCACCTCTACCATCTGCTGGAGACAGAGAAATACTGAGAGACTGCAGGTGGCACTCCAGGTTATATGCCAGTGTAACTTTTTCTGTCTCCATCTGCTGGAAGGGAAGCATAATCCCAGGAGTCTGGATTGATCTGGGTATGAACAGGAAAATGGTTTTCTTGGTGGCTATTTGTTCAGCAAGAAGGCTTTATCGTGTTGAGATCCCTTCCTACAGTTGTCTGATTTGTGGTGCCTTCTTTTCTTCCTGAGGTAGTCTCTGCATTCCATCTTAGTTAAGAACATAAGAACATGCCATACTGGATCAGACCAAGGGTCCATCAAGCCCAGCATCCTGTTTCCAACAGTGGCTAATCCAGGCCATAAGAAACCTGGCAAGTACCCAAAAACTAAGTCTATTCCATGCTACTGTTGCTAGTAATAGCAGCGGCTGTTTTTTTAAGTCAACTTAATTTATAGCAGGTAATGGACTTCTCCTCCAAGAACTTATCCAATCCTTTTTTAAACACAGCTATACTAACTGAACTAACCCCATCCTCTGGCAACAAATTTCAGAGTTGAGTGAAGAACAACTTTCTCCGATTAGTTTTAAATGTGCCACATTGAGCTTCCAGCTTTTCTGGATTTGGATTCCTCAAGCAAGGGAATTTATGATTTCTGTAGATCGGATCACTGCTTTGTACTGTGGATTGGCCCAAGGAAGGGGGAAGTAAGATGTATAAGGCTACAATTGTGCGATGGCTGAAGAAAGATATGACTTGACTTACATTTCTAAAGGGCACCTGCTACCACGAGGTTTAGGGGTACACTCACTGCATTCTCAGGCAACTTCCTGGGCTGTCACAACAGGTGTGTCTGTATAAAATTTGCTGGGTGGCTACTGGGAAGTTGTTGCCCACTTTTGCTAGGCATTATCGCTTGGATGTCAGGGCTTCGGCTTCCATGTGCTTTTGTGAGTGTTCTATGAGTGGAACTCACCAGGTCCCACCCAAGTTAAGAGGAGCTTAGGTACATCCTAGGTGTCTGGACTGATCAGGGTATGTATAGGGTAAGGAAACTTGTTTCTTACCTGCTAATTTTCATTCCTGTAGTACCACAGATCAGGCCAGAGACCTGCCATTTACTGGGAGGGAGAGTCCGGCGCTTGTACTGTTGCTTTGTATATAGTGCAGAGTTGGAGGTTTTCACTGCTGATTGCTTATGCTGTATTTGGGAAACAAGGTTTCCAATGTTTTGGGCAACTTTAATTTCTTCTGGCTTGTTGGAGGGGAGAGATTTTGCTTAGAATTTTATGGTTGTTGCTGTCATCTTGGCTTGGGTACACGTCCATACTGAGGGACTGCAGGTGGCACAGTCAGTGAAACTTTGTCTTCATCTGCTGGCAGGGAGGCAAGAACCTAAGAGTCTGGACTGATCTGTGGTACTACAGGAATGAAATTAGTAGGTAAGAACCATTCCCTGTACGTACCAGGATCAGTCCAGACTGCTGGGTTGTGTCTCCCTTCCAGCAGATGGAGTCAGAGAAAAAAAGCTGAAAGGAACCCCCTCGTACAATGGTGTGCCACCTGCGGTCCTGATCCTTTATAAAAAAAAAAACCAAACAAAAAAAAAACTAGAAACTATAAGACCTAAGGGTGTTTGTTTCTACCAGTGGCTAAATCAAGCTGGTTTTTTGTTTGTTTGTGTGTTTGTTTTAAAGTAGTTTTCTTTCTGGAGGTGAGCAAACTCAGTCCTCCCG
Source organism: Rhinatrema bivittatum (assembly GCF_901001135.1). Classification (NCBI taxonomy): domain Eukaryota; kingdom Metazoa; phylum Chordata; class Amphibia; order Gymnophiona; family Rhinatrematidae; genus Rhinatrema; species Rhinatrema bivittatum. Next base: position 87,319,586 of record NC_042626.1, read on the forward strand.
AACTTGCGGCCTTGGTTGAGGCACTGCTGGGGTTAGATACCCCGTTAACCGTTTTCCCGGAGCCGCTTCTTCTACCGGTGAGTAGGGGGATTTACCGGTGGGCTGGTCCCTCTCCCTTGCACCCTGAGACGGCACAATTCCTCAGGAGGGAGGGGGGGGGCTGCCTGTGCTGCGATTGAGGTCCCAGGGGCGTTTTTTCCCTTGGGTGGCTGTGTCAGTGTTTTATAATTTTTAAAAAAAAAATTTTTTTTACCATGTGCACAGGTTTCCCGGGGCTCCGGAGGGGCGATTTTCACCAAGTTTTTCGGCCTCATGCTCGCTCCCCTCTCCGCTGGTATGCCACGGGGTTCGGCATGTTCAGCATGCGGGGAACAGGTGGCACGACTCTCCCGCGATGGCCTTTGTACACGGTGCCTCCCAGGAGGGTAAGGACCGTCGGGGAGCAGCAGCAGGTCGTTTTCAGCGCGCTCCCGTGGCACAGGGAGGAATTTGCGCCTCTGCCGGTCTCAGCCTGCCCCGTCCAGCGTGGGAACAGTGACCATTTTGCCTCCGCCATGCTCCAGTGTAGGACTGGATGCAGTGGGAGGGGAGATCCCTCCTCTGCTCTCCCCACTGAATTTGAGCCCTGTTAGCGGCTCCCAGTGCCTGCCTCCCCTCCAAGCTCGGGGGAGGGGGAGGGGCCTTAAAGGTGCAGCTTCCCTTTACTTCCAAATTTGTGTTTTTAATGCACAAGGTGGTTTTTGGAGGCTGAGGCTGAGTTGCAGGCTGAGGAGCCTCCACCTGCGTAAGTGCTAGGCTTTCTGGAGGTTCCAATTCCTCCAAAGGGAGGATGGGCTGTGTGGATTTGGATCTCTGGGATTCTGGCCTCTGATCCACCTGATCGCCCTTCGCTGGAATATTGGTGGGGATGTTGATGAGCCCACCCCAGTTGAGGGGTTGACCTGAGGGTTCTCAGATTATTTCGGAGGGAGGAGCTTGATCATTTAATCCCTCATGTTCTGACTGAGCTCAGTATTGAAGTGCCGCAGTCGAGCTCAGAGGCTACAAGGGGGACCCCGTTCTCTCGGTGCTTCAGGCCCCTCATAAAGCTTTTCCTTTTCACCCTATGCTACTACAACTCGTGACCCAAGAATGGGAGGCTCCAGAGGCCAGCCTTCAGGTGGGGCGAGCCATGGAAAACCTCTACCTGCTGCCAGACGAGTCCTTGGCTGTGCTTGAGGTCCCAAAAGTGGACGCGGCCGTTTCAGCCATCACTAAGCAGGCCACCATTCTGGTTGCAGGGGCTGCCGCTCTTAAGGATCTTCAGGATGGGAAGCTGGAGGTCCTTCTTAGGACTTTTGAGGTCTCGGCACTTTGCGTTAGGATGGCCGTCTGCAGTAGTCTCATGCAAAGAGAGACTCTTTGTTGGGTGCAACAGTTGCTCACCACACAGGAGTTGCCTCCAGCGGAAGCGGAGCAGGCAGATCGCGTGGAGGCGGCTGTGGCTTACACCGCAGATGCCTTATATGATCTTCTTCCGCAGTCCTCACGCACTATGGCTTTGGCCATCTCGGCTAGAAGGCAACTGTGGCTCCGCAACTGGTCAGCCGATGTTTTCTCCAAGGCCCAGCTAGGCAATCTTCCCTTTAAAGGGAAATTCTTGTTCGGGATGATCTAGAAGCCCTTATCAAATCCCTAGGGGTCAATAAGGTGTACAAGTTGCTGGAAGACAAGCCTCGAACCTCCAGAGCTTTTGGGTTGGCGCACCCTCTGTTCCGGGGACAGTGCACGTTTCAGCAGGGCAGGGTTCCGGCCTTCACTCCACGTCAGTCATCGATGAGGTCTCAGGCTTGGTCTCATTCCTTTCACAGCTGCAGGCCTCTCCGCAACGGGGGTCCTCAGGGATCTTCTGGGGCAAGTCCTCCCAATGAACGGGTCCGGGCCCACTCCTCTGTTCTGGTGATAGGCGGCTGCCTGTGTCTCTTCTTAGAGGAGTGGGTCAAAATTACTTCGGACCAGTGGGTTGTAAGCATCATCGAACATGGCTATGCTTTGGATTTTGCATGCCAGTTGCGGGACCTGTTTTTGATGTCGCCCTGCGGGACCCGCGCAAAACAGACAGCGGTGACTCAAACCCTGTGCCGGTTGAAAGTGCTGGGAGCCATTGTCCCGCCGGAGGAGTTCAGGATCAGCAGATACTCCATATATTTTGTGGTTCCCAAGAAGAAGGGCTCCTTCCGCCCAGTCATTGCAGCTATCCACTCCGGTGAATATTTGGCTTCCTTAGACCCGATGGAAGCGTATCTTCACATAGGGATCCACGAACAGTATCAGCAGTTTCTCAGGTTTATGATTCTGGGTGAGCATTATTAGTTTCAAGCGCTCACATTCGGATTGGCGACAGCTCCCCGCGTCTTCACCAAAGTAAGGGTGGTAGTAGCTGCGGCTCTCAGGCAGGAGGGGATTTTGGTTCATATCCCTATCTGGATGATTGGCTTATCCGCGCAAAGTTGGAGGAGTTTTGCAGGGCAACGGTTCAGTCGGTAGTGGACCGGCTTCAATCCCTCGACTGGGTCGTCAATTTTGCCAAGAGCCAATTAGTTCTGTCCCAGGTGCTGAACTTCTTGGGTGCTCGGTTCAACACATCGGTCAGCAAGGTCTTTCTCACACAGGAGTGAGTCGACAAGTTAACAGCGCAGATCCGGCAGCTGTTATCGCTACCGCTACCCTGGGTTTGGGATTACTTGCAGGTGCTTGGTTCTATGGCCTCTACTCTAGAGTTAGTCCCTTGGGCCTTTGCTCATATGAGACCCTTGCACAGAGTGTTACTTTCTCATTGGGACCCGAGGTCCAAAGAGTTCCAGATCTGATTGCCGGTCTTGGAACCTGCCAGGTCCAGTCTTCATTGGTGGTTGATTCTGGCTACATGCAGCGCAGATGGACCTGGAGGAGCCTCAGTGGGTGATCGTGATGACAGACTCCAGCCTCTCCTGCTGGGGTGCGGTTTGCCAATAGAGGGCAACACAGGGCCGCTGGACAGAGCAGCAGGCGAAATGGTCCATAAATCGCTTGAAAACCAGGGTAGTACGTCTGGCATTGTGCAGTTTCCTCCCCCTGGTGAGCCGTCAATCAGTGCAAGTATTGTCAGACAATGGTGGCTTATATCAATCGTCAGGGGGGAACCAGAAGTCGTCCAGTGGCATTGGAGGCCAACCGGCTATTGCTCTGGGCGGAGCACCATCTGGTCTGTGTAGCAGCTTCTCACATAGCCGGGGTTGACAACGTTCAGGCGGATTTTCTCAGTCGCCAGCATCTAGATCCCGGAGAGTGGGAACTTTGAGGAGGCGATGCATCTCGTGATCTGATGGCGACTCAGAGAAATATGAAGGCGGCTCAGTTCTTCAGTCACAGGAAGGAACACGGGGCGGAAGGTGTCGACGCTCTGGTCCTGCCGTGGCCTCGCGACATTCTGCTATATGTCTTTCCTTCCTGGCCGCTGGTGGGCAATGTCTTGCGAAGAATACAGGCTCAGTTCTCGTGGCTCCGAAGTGGCCATGGCGGCCATGGTTTGCAGATCTGATCAACTTAGCGGTGGATGGTCCTCTTCGGCTCTGTCATCTACTGAATCTTCTTCGTCAAGGTCCAGTATTTTTAGATAAAGTGGATCGCTTTTGTCTAGCGGCTTGGCTTATGAGAGGCGGCAGTTGAGGAAGAAAGATTACGGATTCTGTTATTTCCACCCTTCTGCAGGCGCGAAAAAGTCTACTTCGCTCACCTATGTTCAAGTCTGGAAGGTTTTCGATTCCTGGTGTAGCGAATTGAATGTGTCCAGCGACGCACATCAATTGTCCATATTCTGGCTTTCTTACAGGAGGGTCTGAAGAAAGGCTTGGCGTGCGTTCTCTCAGGGTTCAAGTGGCAGCCTTGGGATGTTTGCGGGGAAAGATTGACGGGACATCCTTGGCAGCTGATCCGGATTTAACACGTTTCCTGAGAGGTGCTAAACATTTGAACTCTCTGGCTTGTCCAGTGTGTCCTTCTTGGAGTTTGAATCTGGTTCTCCGTGACTTGTGCGGTCTTCCGTTTGAGCCTTTGAAATAGGCCACCTTGAAAGACTTGATACTTAAGGCGATTTTTCTGGTGGCTATCACTTCGGCACGGCACATCTCTGAGCTTCAAGCATTGTCCTGTAGGGAGCCTTTTCTCAGGATTTCAGATTAAGGTGTGTCCCTTAGGACGGTGCCCTCCTTTCTACCGAAGATTGTGTCGGAGTTTCGTTTGAATCAGACTGTGGAATTGCCTGCCTTCATTGATTTGGATCAGAATTCGCCTCAGGCTCGGACTTGCAAAGATTAGATGTGGGGCAGATTCTGCTTTGCTATCTGGAGGTCACTACTGCTTTTGTTTGTCTGATCATCTGTTTGTCTTATGGAGTGGTCCTAAGAAAGGACATAAGGCAACTAAAGCCACTATTGCCCAATGGTTGAAGGAAACCATTACTTCGACATATATATGTCTTGGGCACGCAGTACCGGATGGTTTGAAAGCGCATTCAATTCAATTTCAGACGGCGTGTCACTTTGCTTCGTCTCAGGAAATTTGCAGAGCAACTACTTGGAAATCTTTACACACTTTTGCTAAGCATTACCATTTGGACGTCCATGCTCCAGATGGCGACTGTTTTGGCAATAGTGTTCTTAGAGTGGGACTCTCTGGGTCCCACCCCATTTAGGGCAGCTTGGGTATATCCCAGCGGTCTGGACTGATCCTGGTACGTACAGGGAAAGGAAAATTGGAACTTACCTGCTAATTTTCGTTCCTGTAGTACCAAGGATCAGTCCAGACGCCTGCCCATGGAATCTGGAGAGTCTGTTCGGTATAGTTTTCATTCTGCAGAATATTCTCAAGTAGACAGCATTCACGTTGCATATGGAAGTACTCCCTCCATGTACATAAGTTCCAGAAGTTATGCAGTTTTTCATTAAGTGGTTTGATATAGCCATTGGTTCTTATGTTGAGGTTATGATATGTTTTCATTCTGCTATGGTATGGATTATACTGAAGGATCGCATGTGGCACACCAGTGTAAGAGGGGGTGCCTTTCAGCTTTTTTCTCTGACTCCATCTGCTGGAAGGGAGACAACCCAGCAGTCTGGACTGATCCTTGGTACTACAGGAACGAAAATTAGCAGGTAAGAACCAATTTTCCTTTCAGCATGACCCTGGTTTCATTTATCCACCAATGTAACAAAAATGTGTACCAATACTATGTAAAGTATGGCATATTTGTTTTTTTAATTCAAGAAACATTTTTAAGAGGGGATCATTTCTTGTGCACTGAGCTCCTACCAACTGTGTTAGTTGGAGAGAAGACTCAGCACATCTACTTGTATTTGTGCTTTTTCCTAAATGGATAATACTCACTGGCTGACATCCTGAGCAAAACTTCCCCTCTTCCCTTTAGCACCTGCTGATGAAGCTCGTCCAGGGTTATCAGACCTGTCGTGAGAAAAGCAATGGTGGCTAATGTGCTACTTTTAAAGAAAAGGGGATATATTCACTCTACCACTATCTTTCTCTGTCAATTTCTATTTGTACATTTTAAGGGCCAAGAACTAGTGATAGCTCTGACTGTTTTAGTTTCGTTTAATTTCTTATTAAATATAACACAAATTCATGAGAGAAATGTTATAAAAACAAATATAATAAATATAGCAAAACCTACAACTTGTCAAAATTAAAACTTGCAATAAAGGAAAATTGGTTCTTACCTGCTAATTTTTGTTTCTGTAATACCACAGATCAGTCCAGACAAGTGGGTTTATTCATTCCTACCAGCAGATGGAGGCAGAGAACAAAAACTTTGAGGCACTGCTACATAAACAAGAGTGCCATCTGCAGTCCCTCAGTATTGACCTATACTCAAGCCAAGATTAGAAAGCATTCCCTAAAGCAGGATAAGAACATAAGAAATTGCCATGCTGGGTCAGACCAAGGGTCCATCAAGCCCAGCATCCTGTTTCCAACAGAGGCCAAACCAGGCCATTACCCAAACACTAAAAGATCCCATGCTACTGATGCAATTAATAGCAGGATGATCTGGAAAACCCCAGGGTTGGATACCCTGAACTGGAGCCTAACATAGCTCCAGTACCCAAACAGCTAGCTAACCGCTTGATCCAACCAAAACTTGAATAATTGATAAAATCTTTAATATAAATCAAAATATACCAGGAAAACCAGTCTTTCGGCAGCAATACTGGGGCAGGTCTCTGGAATGACCTGTGGTATCACAGGAATGAAAATTAGCAGGTAAGAACCAATTTTCCTTTCCTGAACATACCAGATCAGTTCAGACAAGTGGGATGTACCAAAGCAACACTACACTGGGTGGGAACCCGAAAGACCTGCTCTCAACCCACTTTCACTGAAGGTCATATCCTCTTGCGACCAAACATCCAATCGGTAGTGCTTGGTGAAAATATGAAGAGAGGACCATACCGTGGCCCTACAGATCTCTTGAGGAGACACCAAATGACACTCTACCCAAGAGGCTGCCTGAGCTCTAGTTGAATGCGCTTTGAGCCCCATCAGAATGGCTTGGCTCTTACAAATGTAGGCCGAACAAATAGCCTCTTTCAACCAGCGAAAGAAAGTAGCCTTAGAAGCTTTCTCTCCCTTCTTAGCTCCACCGAACAACACAAACAGATGGTCTGAGTGCCAAAAGGAATTAGTTATCTTCAAACAGCACAATAGAGTGAAGCACATCCAAAACATGGATATCTCTACCCTCCACAGAATCTCTAGACCATTCTGGGAAACTTGGCAATTCCACTGTCTGATTCACATGGAAGGCAGAAACTACTTTTGGTAAAAAAAAAGAAGGCACTGTACATAAGGACACTCTGTTAGTAATATGCAAAAAGGGATCATGACAGAGTAGAGGAGTAACCTAGCGGTTAGAGCAGTGGGCTATGAACCAGGAGACCAGGGTTCAAGTCCCGCTGTCGCTCCTTGTGATTTTGGGCAAGTCACTTTACCCTCCATTGCCTCAGGTACAAACTTAGATTATAAGCCCTCTACGGAAATACCTACAGTACCTGAATGTAATCCACTCTGAAGCGCTGAAAAAAAAAAAAAGTGTGAAAAGCAGAATATAAATAAAAAATAAAGAGCCTGAAGCTCCGACATCACGATCAGAAAAACCACCTTCAATGTAAGATCCTTCAAAGAAGCTCATCCTAAAGGCTCAAAGGGTGCCTCACAGAGGACCTGCAAGACTAAATTGAGGTTCCAATCTGGGCACATCTTCTGAAGTGGAGGTCCTACATGCTTCACTCCCTTTAGGAATTGGATGATGACAGAGGCCAAAAGACCTACCTCGCACCTTGCGCTTGAGACAACCCAAGGCAGAAACCTGGATACAGAGTGAACTATAGGCCAACCCTTGGACAAGCCCTACTGGTAGAAAGGACAAAATATGCAGAACTGATGCCAACAAAGGATCAGTCATTTGTTGAGTAAACCAGGTCTCAAAAACCTTCCACACTCTGACATAAGCCATGGAAGTAGCAGGCCTTCTCGCCTGTAAAAACGTAGTAATTACTGGTTCCAAATATCCCTTCATGCACAAACACTTCCCCTCAAAAAGCCAAGCTGCGAGTCATAAGCGATCCTCCCAATCGAAAATATGGGCCCCTGTTGCAATAATTCTGGCAAATGAGCCAAGCCGAAGAGGTTTATCCACCATCAGATACACCAGATCTGTGAACAATGGATGCCGCAGGCCATTCCGGTGCCACCAACACTACTGTCCCTGGATGCATCTCTATGTGCCATAACAGTCGACCTATGAGTACAACGGAGGGAAACACATACAGGATTCCCTTGGCCACAGGCACACTAGGGCATCCAGTCCTACTGAACTGTCTTCCCTTCTGCGACTGAAGAATCTTGTCTTTGCATTGGCCTGTGTTGCCATGGAGTTCCAGCTGCGGAACAACCCCATCTAGCACAATGTGATTCCAGGCTTCTGGGGAGAGCTCCCATACCTTGGGATATGCAGGATCTGCCTGCATCTCATCTGAATGAAGAAAGGAATAGATGCCAATCGTCTTATAAAATTCCTTTATTGAAGTGGAGACACAAAGGTAGCCCGACTCTGGCTTTGTGTCTCCACTTCAATAAAGGAATTTTATAAGACGATTGGCATCTATTCCTTTCTTCATCCTGACAGCTTTTATAGATCGCCTTCCTTTGTGCTTTTTGCATCTCATCTGAGTCATCTCGATCCCTGGTGTTGCCCTCTGCACTAGCGTCCCACAACCCCAGGTGTCTGAGTCCACACTGAGAACTGCCTGCTGAAGCCAGTCTCTGTCTCTTGGATGGGCCCAACATTCTCTCTCTGAATCTCCTCTGTCCTGAGCTATCCCTAGTCATGAAAGCCTTCTGCATTAGCAGGACAATCTCAGGGGGGGGAAACCCTGCGGGCTCCCACACTTGTTTTCCTATACTTATCTGTCTCACTGACCACCAAATTCAGGGCCCTTGTTGGCAACTGTCCGACTCAAACTTCCTGCCACCCCCGCCACAGACAGCAATGTTGGAGCTGCACTGAAGGTGAATTATAAGGCTTAATGGTTAAGGTAGTAACTTTCACATCAAGCAAGTTACCCCTATGCTTGTTTACCCAGACTGCACAGATCAGTGGCTTGTTGGCTGTTGTCTGAATGCAAATCCTCTTTTCCACTTTTCCCCTTGCAGTTGAAGCAGAGAGCAATGTTGGAGCTGCATTAACCATGTGAAGACTTATTGAGTAAGGGTAGTAATCATTAGGTAGTAGCCACCATTCCAGCAAGCCACCCCCATGGCTCTTCTCTTCATTCCCATCCTCTAGCCTTTATGGATCCACATTGTTTATCCCATGCCCCTTTGAAACCCTTCATAGTTTTAGTCTTCACCACTTCCTCTAGAAGGGCATTCCAGGCATCCATCACCCTATCCATGAAGAAATACTTCCTGACATTGGTTCTGAGTCTTCCTCCCTGGAGTTTCAAATAGTGACCCCTAGTTCTACTGATTTTTTTCCAATGGAAAAGGTTTTTTGTTGACCATGGATCATTAAAACCTTTCACGTATCTGAAAGTCTGTATCATATCACCCCTGCTCCTCCTCTCCTCCAGGGTATACATATTTAGATTCTTCAGTCTCTCCTCATAAGCCATTTTATGAAGACCATCCACCTTTTTGATTGCCTGTCTCTAGACCGAATCCATCCTGTCTCTGTCCCTTTGGAGATACGATCTCCAGAACTGAACACAGTACTCCAGGTGAGGCCTCACCAAGGCCCTTTACAAGGGGATCAGCACTTCCTTTCTCTTACTAGATATTCCTCTCTCTATGCAGTCCAGCATTCTTCTGGCCTTGTCACATAGTGTCTAATGATCTAAAGTCGGCGAAACAATCACCCCAAGGTCTCTCTCCTGCTCCGTGCACAACAGCCATTCACCCCCCAAATACAGTTCTTTTGGATTTCCACACCCCATATGCATAACTCTGCACGTCGTGGCATTGAATCTCAGCTGCCATATCTTTGACCACTCTTCCAGCTTCCTTAAATCCCATCTCATTCTCTCCACCTCTTCCAGCATGTCCACTCTGTTGCAGATCTTAGTATCATCAGCAAAAAGACAAACCTTACCTTCTATCCGTCCGCAATGTCGCTCACAAAGATATTGAAGAGGACAGGTCCCAACACCAATCCTTGTAGCACTCCGCTTAACACTGCTCTCTCTTCAGAGTAAGTTCCATTTACCATCACACATTGTCTTCTGTTCATCAACCAGTTTACAGTCCAGGCCACCAACTTGGCACTCACTCCTAAGCTTCTCATTTTATTCACAAGCCTCCTGTGCGGGACCATATCAAAAGCTTTGCTGAAATCCAAGTAGATGACATCGAGCGAGCTTCCTCGATCCAATTCCCTAGTCACCCAATCAAAAACGTCAATCAGATTTGTCTGACAGGACCTTCCCCTGGTGAATCCATGCTGCCTCTGGTCCAGCAATTCTTCTGACTGTAGATAGTTCATTATTCTTTCTTTCAGCAGCGACTCCATTACTTTTCCCACGACAGAGGTGAGGCTAACTGGCTTGTAGTTTCCAGCCTCCTCTCTGCTCCCACTCTTGTGAAGCGGGATCACCACCGCTCTTCTCCAGTCACTCGGCACCACTCCCGTTTCTAGGGATCTATTGAACAGGTCACACAGCGGACCCGCCAGCACATCCATCACAGTGCTGATTGTTCAGAGTCTTAGGTTCACTACACAACCCATCAGCATTTCTCATTAGGAACAGAGAAACAATAAACATCTTATTATTATTCCTTAAACCCATGAGGGAGGGAGCTATATGCGATTTAGTGCTCACTAAAGGAGATAATGTCTCTAATGTCTGGGTGGGTGCCCACCTCAGTGCCAGTGATCATCAAACAATATGGTTTCACATCACAAATAGGATACGGAGAAGTCACACGAAGACACGAGTTTTGCAGTTCAAAAACACAGACTTTGATGAAATGGGGAAGTACCTGGAGGAAGAACTAGAAGGCTGGGAGAAAATGAGAGATGTGGAACAGTGGGCCAAACTAAAAGGAGCAATTACCAAGGCAACTAATCTATATGTTAGAAAAGTAAAGAAAAGCAAGAGAAAAATGAAACCTATCTGGTTCTCAAAGGAGGTGGCTGATAAAATAAAAGCTAAAAGAACAGCATTTAAGAAATATAAAGGATCCCAAAGAGAGGATCACAAGGAAGAATATCTGGTGGAACTCAGGGAGACGAAGAAAGCAAAATGTCAAGCAGAAGAAAGGATTGCCAAAAAGGTAAATCAAGGTGACAAAACATTTTTCAGCGAAAGGAGAAAAGTCCAAAGTGATATAGTGAAATTGAAAGGTGAAAAGGGTCAATGTGTGGAGAGAGACAAAGAAATGGCAGAAATATTAAATGAATACTTCAGTTCGATGTTCACTAAAGAGGACCCTGGAGAAGGACCGTGGCTAGTTAACAAACTGGAGGGGAGTGGAGTAGATGAAACTCCGTTTATAGAAGAGAATGTATGAGAAGAGCTAGGAAAACTGAAAGTGGACAAAGCCATGGGGCCTGATGAGGTTCATCCAAGGATACTGAGGGAGCTCAGATGTGCTGGCGGGTCCGCTGTGTGACCTGTTCAATAGATCCCTAGAAACGGGAGTGGTGCCGAGTGATTGGAGAAGAGCGGCGGTGGTCCCGGTGGAAACAGAGAAGAGGCTGGTAATTACAGACCGGTTAGCCTCACCTCGGTGGTGGGAAAAGTAATGGAGTTGCTGTTAAAAGAAGGAATAGTGAGCTATCTACAGTCGGAAGAATTGCTGGACCAGAGGCAGCATGGATTCACCAGGGGAACATAAGAACATAAGAAAATGCCATACTGGGTCAGACCAAGGGTCCATCAAGCCCAGCATCCTGTTTCCAACAGTGGCCAATCCAGGCCACAAGAACCTGGCAAGTATCCAAAAACTAAGTCTATTCCATGTAACCATTGCTAATGGCAGTGGCTATTCTCTAAGTGAACTTAATAGCAGGTAATGGACTTCTCCTCCAAGAACTTATCCAATCCTTTTTTAAACACAGCTATACTAACTGCACGAACCACATTCAGACAAATCTGATAGAATTTTTTGACTGGGTAACCAAGGAATTGGATCAAGGAAGAGTACTCGATGTCATCTACTTGGACTTCAGCAAAGCTTTTGATACGGTTCCTCACAGGAGACTGGTGAATAAAATAAGAAGCTTAGAAGTGAGTGCCAAGGTGGTGACCTGGATTGCAAACTTGTTGATGGACAGAAGACAATGAGTGATGGTAAATGGAACTTACTCTGAAGAGAGAGCGGTGTTGAGCGGAGTGCCGCAAGGGTCAGTGTTGGGACCGGTCCTGTTCAATATCTTTGTGAGCGACATTGCGGATGGGATAGAAGGTAAGATTTGTCTTTTTGTGGACGACACTAAGATCTGCAACAGAGTGGACACGCCGGAAGGAGTGGAGAGAATGAGACAGGATTTAAGGAAACTGGAAGAGTGGTCGAAGATATGGCAGCTGAGATTCAATGCCAAGAAGTGCAGAGTCATGCATATGGGGTGTGGTAATCTGGAAGAACTGTATTCGATGGGGGGAGAAGGGCTGATGTGCACGGGGCAGGAGAGAGACCTTGGGGTGATAGTGTCTAATGATCTGAAGTCGGCGAAAGAATGTGACAAGGCGTTAGCCCAAAGCCAGAAGAATGCTGGGCTGCATAGAGAGAGGAATATGGAGTAAGAAAAGGGAAGTGATTATCCCCTTGTACAGGTCCTTGGTGAGGCCTCACCTGGAGTACTGTGTGCAGTTCTGGAGACTGAATCTCCGAAGGGACAGAGACAGGATGGAGGCGGTCCAGAGAAGGGCGACCAAAAAGGTGGATGGTCTTCATCGAATGACTTATGAGGAGGGATTGAAGAATCTAAATATGTACACCCTGGAGGAAAGGAGGAGCAGAGGTGATATGATACAGACTTTCAGATACTTGAAAGGTTTTAATGATCCAAAGACAATGACAAACCTTTTCCGTTGCAAAAATATCAGCAGAACCAGGGGTCACGATTTAAAACTCCAGGGAGTAAGACTCAGAACAAATGTCAGGAAGTACTTCTTCACGGAGAGGGTGGTGGATACCTGGAATGCCCTTCCGGAGGAAGTGGTGAAGACCAAAACTCTGAAGGATTTCAAAGGGGCGTGGGATAAATACTGTGGATCCATAAAGTCTATAGGATGTGAATGAAGAGAAGAGGCATGGGAGTGGCTTGAGGGAATGATGGCTACTACCTGGAGATGAATATCCTTATTCAATAATGCAACATTGCTCTATGCTTCAACGGCAGGAGGAAATGTGGAAAAAAGGATTTGCAACCACATAAAAGCAAGGGAGTAGCTTGCTTCTTATGGCGGTTACTACCCCAAACCAAAAATACCCGATACTTCACTTTCAACGCAAATCCAGCATAACTCTCTGCTTCAACGGCAAGGGAGCAAGTCTGATATTTCACTTTCAATGCATAGCCAGCATGGCTCTCTGCTTCAAGGGCAAGGGGGAATGAAGAAAGGTGGATCTATATTCAGGCAACAATCAACAAGGACTGAATTACATAGTCTCAACAAACAGATAAGCATGGGTGTAGCTTGCTTATTGCGGTGGTTAATACCCCTAACTAAATTAAGCTATTTCACTTAGTTGCAGTTCCAACACTGCTCTTTATATTAATGGCAGGGGTGGAAGGGAAATAGAAAAAAAAAAGGTTACTAAGAGCCAAAAGGAACAGATAAGTATGTGAGAGAAAAAAAAAAACAACAAAGTGCGAAAGCTTGCTGGGTAGACTGGATGGGCCGTTTAGTCTTCTTCTGCCGTCATTTCTATGTTTCTATATGTGTATTCAGGACACAGGAAAGTAATACACAATGAAAGGCAGAGGAAATACCATATATGGTCAAAGAAGAAATCCTGGTGTGTTCAAGATAAGAACATTCCATACTGGGTCAGACCAAGGGTCCATCAAGCCCAGCATCCTGTTTCCAACAGTGACCAATTCAGCCCATAAGAAGCTGGCAAGTACCCAAAAATTAAGTCTATTCCATGTTACCGTTGCTAGTAATAGCAGTGGTTATTATCTAAGTCAACTTAATTAATAGCAGGTAATGGACTTCTTCTCCAATAACTTATCCAATCCTTTCTTAAACACAGCTATAACTGCACTAACCACATCTTCTGGCAACAAATTCCAGAGTTTAATTGTGCGTTGAGTGAAAAAGAACTTTCTCCGATTAGTTTTAAATGTGCCACATGCTAACTTCATGGAGTGCCCCCTAGTCTTTCTATTATCCGAAAGAGTAAAAAACAGATTCACATCTACCCGTTCTAGACCTCTCATGATTTTAAACACCTCTATCATATCCCCCCTCAGTCGTCTCTTCTCCAAGCTGAAAAGTCCTAACCTCTTTAGTCTTTCCTCATAGGGGAGTTTTTCCATTCCCCTTATCATTTTGGTCGCCCTTCTCTGTACCTTCTCCATCGCAATTATATCTCTTTTGAGATGCGGCGACCAGAATTGTACACAGTATTCGAGGTGCGGTCTCACCATGGAGCGATACAGAGGCATTATGACATTTTCCGTTTTATTCACCGTTCCCTTTCTAATAATTCCCAACATTCTGTTTGCTTTTTTGACTGCCACAGCACACTGAACAGACAATTTCAATGTGTTATCCACTATGATGCCTAGATCTCTTTCTTGGGTAGTAGCACCTAATATGGAACCTAACATTGTGTAACTATAGCATGGGTTATTTTTCTCTATATGCATCACCTTGCACTTGTCCACATTAAATTTCATCTGCCATTTTGATGCCCAATTTTCCAGCCTCACAAGGTCTTCCTGAAATTTATCACAATCTGCTTGTGATTTAACTGCTCTAAACAATTTTGTATCATCTGCAAATCTGATTACCTCACTTGTTGTATTTCTTTCCAGATCATTTATAAATATTTTGAAAAGTAAGGGTCCCAATACAGATCCCTGAGGCACTCCACTGCCCACACCCTTCCACTGAGAAAATTGTCCATTTAATCCTACTCTGTTTCCTGTCTTTTAGCCAGTTTGTAATCCACGAAAGGACATCGCCACCTATCCCATGACTTTTTAGTTTTTGTAGAAGCCTCTCATGAGGAACTTTGTCAAATGCCTTTTGAAAATCCAAGTACACTACATCTACAGGTTCACCGTTATCCACATGTTTAACAACTCCTTCAAAAAAGTGAAGCAGATTTGTGAGGCAAGACTTGCCTTGGGTAAAGCCATACTGACTTTGTTCCATTAAACCATGTCTTTCTATATGTTCTGTGATTTTTATGTTTAGAATACTTTCCACTATTTTTCCTGGCACTGAAGTCAGGCTAACCGGTCTGTAGCTTCCCGGATCGCCCCTGGAGCCCTTTTTAAACATGGGGGTTACATTAGCTCTTCTCCAGTCTTCAGGTACAATGGATGATTTTAATGACAGGTTACAAATTTTTACTAATAGGTCTGAAATTTCATTTTTTAGTTCCTTCAGAACTCTGGGGTGTATACCATCCGGTCCAGGTGATTTACTAGGAAAAGGTATAATGGTGTGACTGAAGCAGATAAGAACATGCCATACTGGGTCAGACCAAGGGTCCATCAAGCCCAGCATCCTGTTTCCAACAGTGGCCAATCCAGGCCATAAGAACCTGGAAGTACACAAAAACTAAGTCTATTTCATGTTACTGTTGCCACTAATAGCAGTGGCTATTTTCTAAGTCAACTTAATTAATAGCAAGTAATGGACTTTTCCTCCAAGAATTTATCCAATCCTTTTTTAAACACAGCTATACTAACTGATCAGGGGCTATCTTTTTGTTTGCTACTTTGCAGGCAGCTGGCAGAGATCTGATCCCAGTCCCTTCAAATCTTGTGTGTATGTTTAGTAAGATTCGGTAGTTGTTCCTTTACTCCTCTTGCTAATAAAATTTTTGTTTAATTCTAAAAAAAGACTGCCTAGAATGCTTATTTAAGAAACCAGACTAACAGGTTCCATTACCATTTGTTTGAAGAGAGCCCCTTGCAGGGCATCCACTATCTCTCTACTACTGTTAGATTCTGCAGAAGAGATTCTCCAGTCTACATCTGGCAGATTAAAATCTCCAACAATCACCACTTCTCCCTTCTTTTCCATCTTTCGGATGTCTTCAACCAGATCTCTGTCAAGTTCTTCCATTTGATTTGGAGGCCTGTAAACCACTCCAATAAAAATGGATGCCCTATCATCTTTTTTTAGGGCAGCCCATAAAGCTTCTTCTTTGCCCCATCTTCCTTACAGCTCAGATGCTTGGATATTGTTTTTGACAAAGAGCCACTCCTCCCCCTTTCCTGTCCTCTGTGTCCTTCCTTTACAAGTTATAGCCCGGTATGGTGGTATCCCAATCATGAGATTCCGTGAACCATGTCTCAGTGACAGCAACAATGTCCAAGTCAGTCTCCACCATTAGGGCTTGCAGATCTGGGATTTTATTGCCCAAACTACGAGCATTTGTGCTCATAGCTTTCCAGTTTTTCTCGTTCAGGTTATTGCTTTTCTTGGACTCCCTTTGTGACTTATTTAGCCGACTTTTGTTATCCACCACCCTTTTCCTTTGCATTTGTATTTGGGGTTGACATTCTAATTTCCTTCTGCCACCCCCTGCATCTATTTTAAATGCCTTATGACATAGGATTTGAATTTATCTCTTAGGATCCTTTTTCCTGCCACAGACAGATGTAAACCATCTTTGACAAAGAGCTTTTTACTGTTTCATACACAGCCCCAACCCCTAATATATCCAAAACTTTGTTCCTTACACCAGGATTTGAGCCATACATTAAAGTTATCAAAGACAAAGACAAGATGGAAGCGGTACAGAGAAGGGCGACCAGGAAGGTGGAGGATCTTCATCGGATGACGTACGAGGAGAGATTGAAGAATCTAAATATGTACACCCTGGAGGAAAGGAGGAGCAGAGGTGATATGATACAGACTTTCAGATACTTGAAAGGTTTTAATGATCCAAAAACAACGACAAACCTCTTCCGTAGGAAAATAATCAGCAGAACCAGGGGTCACGATTTGAGGCTCCAGGGAGGAAGATTCAGAACCAATGTCAGGAAGTATTTCTTCACGGAGAGGGTGGTGGATGCCTGGAATGCCCTTCCGGAGGAAGTGGTGAAGACCAGAACTGTGAAAGACTTCAAAGGGGCGTGGGATAAACACTGCGGATCCATAAAGTCAAGAGGCCGCCAATGAAGAGTGGGTGACTCACCAGAATGATGGCTATTGACACAATACCCTTATTAAATAAACATACACATGCTTACTGTGACTCCTACATCGCTCTAAGCTTCAACAGCAAGAGGTAATGGAAAAAAGGATTTGCACTCACAAAGAGGGGAGTAGCTGGCTTGTTACGGCGGTTACTACCCCAAACCAAATATGCCTGATACTTCACTTTCAATGCATATACAGCATAGCTCTCTGCTTCAATGACAGGGGAGAAGAATAACTGATACTTCACACATCCAGCAGAGCTCTCTGCTACAACGGCAAGGGAGAAGAAAAAGGGTTCACACTCAAAAAGCGGGGAGTAGCTGGCTTGTTACGGCGGTTACTACCCCAAACCAAATGTGCCTGATACTTCACTTTCCATGCATATCCAGCATGGCTCTCTGCTTCAATGGCAGGGGAGAAGAAAAAAAAACCAACAAGGGCTGTACAACAGTCTAGGTAAAACAAATAAGCATGGGTGTAGCTTGCTTATCGCGGCGGTTACTGCCCCTACTACCCCTAACTAATCAAGCTAGATATTTCACTTGGATGCAGCTCCATCACTGCTCTCTACATTAATGGTGGGGGTGGAAGGGGAATAGAACCAAGAGCTAAGAGAAACAGATAAGAATGAGAGAAAAAATGTGTGAGGCTTGCTGGGCAGACTGGATGGGCCATTCGGTCTTCTTCTGCCGTCATTTCTATGTTTCTATGTTTCTATGAAGACTGAGTCAGATTTCAAAGCTGATGTCACCCTAGATATACCCCTGCAGTGACCTCAGCCATTTAGTATTTTCAAAAGCCATTGTGGACATACTGTTGAAAAACTTGATTAGAATTTGGATACAACTTTATAACTTGCTTAAAAACTCAATTAAAAAAATTTGATTAAAACCTGGAGACCATAACTGTACTCAACCAAACGTAAGATCTGGACTCCAGCAATACATTAGATGCCCTGAACCAGGGATAGGGCTACGTCACCTCATGGAATAGAGATTCACCTCCTGTGCGATACCTTGGTGCTGTTCATAGGCAGCCATGGGCAGGATACTAAGACCATCTGTCTACACTAAGGAAAATGAAATTATCAGGTAAATAATTTCTCCGTTTCCTAGCGTGTAGCCATATGGACTCAGGACCAGTGGGATATACAAAAGCTACTCCCGAGTGGGGTGGGAGGCTGCCCGCGGTCCGGTTAGCACTGCCCTCACAAAGGCTGCGTCCTCTTGGGCTTGGACGTCCATGTGATAGAACCTGGAGAAGGTATACTCGGGGGAGGGGGGGCACGGTAGGAGACACTCTATATATCTACCACTGTGGAGGTTCTTCATCAAATGACTTATGAGGAGAGATTGAAGAATCTAAATATGTACACCCTGGAGGAAAGGAGGAACAGAGGTGATATGATACAGACCTTCAGGTACTTGAAAGGTTTTAATGATCCAAAGACAACGACAAACCTTTTCCATTTGGAAAACAATCAGCAGAACCAGGGGTCACAATTTGAAGCTCCAAGGAGGAAGACTCAGAACCAATGTCAGGAAGTATTTCTTCATGGAGAGGGTGGTGGATGCCTGGAACGCCCTTCCGGAGGAAGTGGTGAAGACCAAAACTGTGAAGGACTTCAAAAGGGCGTGGGATAAACACTGTGGATCCATAAAGTCTAGAGGATGTGAATGAAGAGAAGGTGGCTTGCGGGAAAGACTGCTATCATCTGGAAATAATACCCTTATTCAATAGACATACACATGGTTAATGCGACTCCGACAGTGCTCTATGCTTAAATGGCAAGAGGAAATGTGGAAAAAAGGATTTGCATTCACAAAAAAGCGGGGAGTAGCTTGCTTGTTACGGTGGTTACTACCCTGAATCAATTAAGCCTGATACTTCACTTTCAATACATATCCAGAGTAGTTCTCTGCTTCAATGGCAGGGGGGGGGAATGAAGAAAAGTGGATTTATATTCAGATAACAATCAACAAGGACTGACATGCACAGGCTGGGTAAACAAATAAGCGTGGGAGTAGCTTGCTTATTGCGGCAGTTACTACCCCTAACCAATTAAGCTAGATACTTCACTTAGATGCAGTTCCAGCACTGCTCTCTACATTAATGGCAGGGGTGGAAGGGAAATAGAACCAAAAGGTTACTAAAGGCCAAGAGTAACAGATAAGTATGAGAAAAATAAATAAATAACTAAAAATTTAAAAAAAGCTTGCTGGGCAGACTGGATGGGCCATTGGTCTTCTTCTGTCGTCATTTCTATGTGTGCAAGGAAGACCACGTCGCTATTCGACAGATACTGCTTGGGCCCTAGTGGAATGAAGGGGTAAGGGCTTCCCTGCCTCTACATATGCTCCCCATGATCACTTCCTTGATCCAGCGAGCTATAGTAGCTTGTGAAACCGCTTCGCCTTTTCTTCCCCCTTGAAGAACAAACAAGCGGTCCATCTTGCGCACCGGTTCTGAACGTTCCAGATACTGCACCAAAAGTCTATTGACGTTTAAATGGTGTAGGAGACGGTAGTCTTCCGTGTCCTTGCGTCTGACTGGGGACAGTAAGGAAATGGACTGGTTCAGGTGAAACTCAGAGAGTACACCGAAGGAACAGTTCCCAAGACAGCGCCTATAGCTCAAAGATGCAACGAGCCAAGCATATTATTTTTATTTATTTATTTAAGGCTTTTCTATACCGAATTTCTTGATGCAGATCAAATCAACTCAGCTTACATCGAACGAAAGTTTTAACAATAACGTAGCCAATAAACATATTACAAGAGGCAGATATTGGCAGAGTCAAAAGTTACATTATAACAAGGGCGAGCAACTGGGGATTAGGAAAAGAGAGGGGGGAAAACAAGAGTATACAACAATAGGAAACTTTATACAGAGAGTGAGGGTGGCTAGTATAGCCAATCTCTAAGGATACTTCTAAAAATTAAGACATCTATGCGATTTAATGAGTGATTATGTGAAGCGTAACGAAAACAGTACATTAAAAGTTCAGTGATGTAAAATTTGGTCTAGGCGCACGGAAAGGCTCGGCCGAACAACCATGTTTTGAGTTTCTTTTTAAAGGTCTGAAGGCAGGTTTCCTGTCGGAGGTCAGAGGGCAAGGCATTCCAAATGGAGGGGCCTGCTGTTGAAAATGCCCGCTCTCTGAAGTTTAATCTGTGTACCATTTTATTCGGGGGGACGTAGAGTGATCCCTTATAAACGTCCCTTGTCGGTCTGGTCGTAGTGTGTAGTTTGAGCGGTTGTATCAGGTCAAGGGGGGTCTGATGGTATATGCATTTGTGAATAATTGTGAGTGATTTGTAGAGTATTCTAAAGTTGACTGGGAGCCAGTGTAGAACTTTTAAAATAGGTGTGATGTGCTCTCTCCGACTGGTGTTAGTTAGTATTCTTGCTGCCGCATTTTGAAGCAATTGGAGGGGTTCTGTAGTAGCAGCAGGCAGACCTTGCAGTATAGAATTGCAATAATCGACCTTGGAGAAAAGGATGGCTTGGAGAACAGTTCTAAAGTCATGGTGGTATAGGAGGGGTTTAAGTTTTTTGAGCACCTGTAATTTATAAAAACACTCCTTGGTAGTATGGCTTACAAATTTCTTTAAGCTCAAGTGACTGTCAATGATGACTCCGAGGTCTCTAGTGTGAGAAGTTTGGATATTAGCGCACATCTGTTGTTGGGGATGACTGATTTCTGAAGTGATAAGCAGAAGTTCTGTCTTGGTAGTGTTAAGCACCAGGTTGAGATCTGTAAGGTGACGGTTGATTGTTTGTAAGTGAGAATCCCATAACTTGATTGCGGAATCCAAAGAGCCAGTGATGGGAATCAAAATTTGAACGTCGTCTGCGTAAATATAGAACTTCAATTTTAATGTTGTGAGAAGGTGGCAGAGGGGGAGGAGGTAGATGTTAAACAGAGTAGGAGATAGAGAGGAGCCCTGGGGGACTCCGAATGGAGAATTGGTGTGGGGAGATTCCTTGTTATTGATTTTAACCTTATAGCCTCTGTTATTTAGGAATGAGTTAAACCAACTGAGGGCGGCTCCTGTGATTCCTATATCTGATAGACGCACGGAAGACTCCACCAAGTTTTGCCACCAAGACTTCAGTCTTTAGTGTTAATAGGCGTAGCGACAGACTGCTCAGTGGTCTGAAGGAAAGCCCTGCCAGATTGAGGTTCTAGAGGGGAGCCGGCCACTTTAAGGGTGGTCGGAGTTGTTTAACCCCTTTTAGGAAGCTGGCCAAATCAGTTCACCTCAACCCTGAAGCAGGAGAGGGCTGCCACCTGGACCTTCAGGGAATTGAGGGACAATCCTTTGTTCAGGCTGTCCTGTAAAAATTCCAAGATCATGGTGATCTTGGCACCAGGCCTCAGATTCTCCTGATCCGTATGTACACCAAGGATGGCGAGAACTTCCGTGCGTGGAGCAATGTGGCAATCATGGCCGCCAAATATACACGCTTCGTCAGGTGAGCCTTCTTAAGGGCCAGACCATAAGAGAGAATAGAGCTGGATCTTCATGAAGGATCGAACCTTGCTGGAGACTGTCCCTGGGTTGGGGGGAGGCAAAGGGGGGGGGGCAAAGGGGACTCTCCCAGAGAAGCGCCTGCATGTCCACATACCTTTGTGGTGTTCGATCTTGCGGATGACCTTGCCCAGGAGAGGCCATGGAGGGAAGGCATACAGTAAGTCCTCCTCTGGCCAGGTCTAGATGAGGGCATCGATCCCTTGGGAGCGCTGATCTCATCTGCGACTGAAGAACTGGGGAACCTTCGCATTGAGAGATGTAGCTAGTAGCTCGAAGGATGGGAGGCCCCAGCGATCTACTAGGAGCTGGAAGGCTCTGGGCGACAGTGTCCATTGCCCCGGATCCAGGCTTTCCCTGCTGAGAAAGTCTGCTGTGTTGACTTTTCCTGAGATGTGGGAGACCAAGATCCCCTGTAGGTTTAACTCTGCCCATTCCATAAGGAGGTCTATTTGCAGAGAGACTTGGTGGCTTTTGGTTCCTCCCTGGCGGCTGATATAGGCAACTGTTGCGTTGTCCAACATCACGCGAATTGCTTGCCCCTGGAGCCTGTGGCTGAACCGCAGGCATGCTAATCTGACCACCTGCGCTTCCAGGCAGTTTTTGTTCTAGTTCGCCTCTTCCTCGGTCCATCATTCCTGGGCTATTAGTGCCTGACAGTGAGCTCCCCACCCTCTGAGGCTCACGTCTGTCGTGAGAATGATCCAGCTCAATGGGGACAAGCTTATGCCCTTGCTTAGGTGAACTTCCTGTAGCCACTACTGGAGCCGAGAGCATACTTCCATTGGTAGGTGGAGGTGAATAGAGTAGTCTTGAGACAGAGGGTTCCAGCGTGACAATAGGGAGTATTTGAGAGGCTGCATGTGTGCCCTCGCCCATGGTACTACTTCCAGGGTTGACGCCATGAGGCAGAGGACCTGGAGATAGTTTCACACATTGGGGCGCATTGTGTTTGTCAACTGACACATTTTGTCGATCAGTTTCCTTCTCCTCGAGGGAGGGGTGAAGCCCTTGTCCTGCATGGTGTCGAATCGAACCCCCAGGTACTCTAAAGACTGGGAGGGCTTGAGGCTGTTCTTGTCCATGTTCACTACCAACTGAGTTCCTGTAGGAGGGACCTGACCCTGCTGGTCACCTGGAGACTCTCTTCCAACAACTTTGCCCAGATCAGCCAGTTGTCCAAGTAAGGGTGAACCAGGATCCCTTCTTTCCTCAGTGCTGCTGACACGACCACCATAATCTTAGAGAATGTTCTGGAGGCAGTTGCCAGGATTAAGGGCAATGCCTGGAACTGGTAATGTCAGCCCAATACCACAAAGTGTAGAAAACGCTGGTGGTCTTGACAGATTGGAATATGAAGGTAGGCCTCCGAGAGGTCCAGGGAGATTAAGAACTCTCCCGGTTGCTCTGCCATTATGACAGAGTGAAGAGTTTCCATGCGGAAGTGAATTATCTGCAGATGATAGTTGATGCTCTTGAGATCCATGATGGGTTGGAATGAACCCTCTTTCTTGGGCTCAACTCTCAACTCTCACCACTCAACTCTCACATATAGAAACATAGAAACATAGAAATGACGGCAGAAGAAGACCAATTGGTCCATCCAGTCTGCCCAGCAAGCTTCACACTTATACTTATCTGTTTCTCTTGGCTCTTAGTAACCTTATCTTCTAATTCCCTTTTCACCCCCACTATTAATGTAGAGAGCAGTGATGGAGCTGCTTCCAAGTGAAATATTGTGTTGATTAGTTGGGTAAGCGGCAGCATAGCTCTCTGCCATGAAGCAGAGGGCAATGCT
The DNA here is from genome assembly GCF_901001135.1 of Rhinatrema bivittatum. Lineage (NCBI taxonomy): Eukaryota > Metazoa > Chordata > Amphibia > Gymnophiona > Rhinatrematidae > Rhinatrema > Rhinatrema bivittatum. The sequence goes on from NC_042626.1 coordinate 87,342,841, forward strand.
GGAAATGTGTGAAGTATCAGTTTTTCTTTTCCCCTGTCATGAAGCAGAGAGTCATGCCGGACATGCACCGAAAGTGAAGCATGCCTTGAAAGTCACATTAACTATCATCAAATATTGAAAAGCCTAATAATTGGTAATACCTATAGCCCATGAACCCATCCCTGTTTTTTTCTTTTTTTCTTTTAATTGGGAGATGGATGCCCTTCATCATTCTGCTCTGTGAAGGTGGACACCTACCACTGGCCACTGGCATCCCGCTCCGTGAATGCCTCTGTGGCTACTGCCGCTCCGTGCAGTATTTTACTACCTGCTCTTTATATGCGTCCTCTAGAACTGATGGATCCCATCCCTGTTTTTTTTTTTTTGTTTTTTTTTATTTAATTGGGAGATTTTTTTTTTTTTATTTGTAAGCAGGTTAGAGATCTTGGGGTGATTTTAGACAATCGACTAAACCTAAGGAAAATGGTCAACACAACAACTAAAGACTGCTTCTACAGATTACAGGTCCTAAAACGACTTAAACCACTCTTATTCTTCCATGACTTCAGGACAGTCCTCCAAGCGCTACTGTTCGCCAAAATAGACTACTGCAGCGCCCTTCTACTAGGACTCCCCAAATCCACTACCAAACCTCTGCAGATGATACAAAATGCGGCAGCAAGATTGTTGTCCAGTACCAGCCGCTGCGAACACATCTCTCCCATACTCAGGAACCTACACTGGTTACCAGTGAACTTCAGAATTCTATACAAATCAATCACCTTAATCCACAAAACCATCCATCATCAACTTCAACTTGACCTGGAAATACCATTCAAACTCCACTCCACTAACAGACCAACTAGAGATATTTACAAAGGCACTCTCAATGTTCCCCCCACTAAAGCCACACGCCTCGCTACGACCAAAGACAGAGCCTTTTTGATAGCAGGCCCATCTATCTGGAATAGCATCCCATCAAATCTCAGACTGGAGCCTTGCCTTTTAACTTTCAGAAAAAGACTTAAAACCTGGCTCTTTCACCAAGCCTTCCCTGAACCACCAGTCAATTACTAGTTGGCCTTCATTCATACCCGGTCTGGCACTCTGTTTCTCGAATAAAAAATGGACACTGAGACTTTCAGGTTAAAGCACCGTTTTTAAGTTTTTTAACTTGTATACTCTATGGTAACAATACTTTGTACCGACCTTTCTTCTTTCCAGCTTGTTGTAAGCTTCCAAGTTCTCTCCCCTGTTGATTGTAACTTTGACTTATTCCTACCTATTGTTATCTTTCGTTTACTTGAATTGTTACTCTAGTTCTCCCTCTGTTAAACTGTAAACCGATCCGATATGGTTATTTACTATGAAGGTCGGTATAAAAAACTGTTAAATAAATAAATAGATGGGATAATGCCCTGTATTTACTTGGGGTGTAGGTAGCGGAGTTATAGCCCTCAAACTGAGGAGCCTCATCAGTGTGGATTCCACTGCCAGTGGCAAGGTGACATCATGAACTTGTCCCGAGGGATGCTGCAAAATTCCAGAGCATAACCTTCTCGTATGATGTCCAGTACCCATTTGTCCAACGTGATCTAGACCCACCGCTGATAGAAGAGGGTTAGTTGGCCCCTTAGCTCCTCGTCCCATGGCTGGGTCGGCTCTTGTGCTAAACTTTCAAAAGGGAAACTTTAATAAAATGAGAAAAATTGTTATAAAAAAACTGAAAGGAGCAGCTACAAAAGTAAAAAATGTGCAAGAGGCGTGGTCATTGTTAAAAAATACCATTCTAGAAGCACAGTCCAGATGTATTCCACACATTAAGAAAGGTGGAAAGAAGGCAAAACGATTACCGGAATGGTTAATAGGGGAGGTGAAAGAAGCTATTTTAGCCAAAAGATCTTCATTCAAAAATTGGAAGAAGGATCCAACAGAAGAAATTAGGATAATGCATAAATGTTGGCAAGTTATCCTCTCTCCTCGTTCACACCGAGGAACCATGTTAATGTTAATGTTACTGTTATTTCTCGTCTATCCTATTTAATTATTTACCCTCCTCCCAGTTTCTAATTCCCTGTTAAAATGTAACTTCCATACTTTACTAGTTTTGATGTAAACCGGCATGATGTCCACAACTAATGCTGGTATATAAAAATGTTTAAATAAATAAATAAGTTAAATGAAAGACATCGATAAGACAGGCTAAGAGAGAATTTGAAAAGAAGTTGGCCGTAGAGGCAAAAACTCACAGTAAAAACTTTTTAAAATATATCCGAAGCAGAAAGCCTGTGAGGGAGTCAGTTGGACCGTTAGATGATCGAGGGGTTAAAGGGGCACTTAGAGAAGATAAGGCCATTGCAGAAAGATTAAATGATTTCTTTGCTTCGGTGTTTACTGAAGAGGATGTTGGGGAGGTACCTGTACTGGAGAAGGTTTTCATGGGTAATGATTCAGATGGATTGAATCAAATAACGGTGAACCTAGAAGATGTGGTAGACCTGATTGACAAACTGAAGAGTAGTAAATCACCGGACCCCAGAGTTCTGAAGGAACTAAAAAATGACATTTCAAATTTGTAACCTATCATTAAAATCATCCATTGTACCTGAAGACTGGAGGATAGTAAATGTAACTCCAATATTTAAAAAGGGCTCCAGGGGCGATATGGGAAACTACAGACCAGTTAGCCTGACTTCAGTGCCAGTAAAAATAGTGGAAAGTGTTCTAAACAAACATATAGAAAGACAGGGTTTAATGGAACAAAGTCAGCATGGCTTTACCCAAGGCAAGTCTTGCCTCACAAATCTACTTCACTTTTTTGAAGGAGTTAATAAACATGTGGATAAAGGTGAACCGGTGGATGTAGTATACTTGGATTTTCAGAAGGCGTTTGACAAAGTTCCTCATCAGAGGCTTCTAAGAAAAGTAAAAAGTCATGGGATAGGTGGTGATGTCCTTTCGTGGATTGCTAACTGGCTAAAAGACAGGAAACAGACAGTAGGATTAAATGGACAATTTTCTCAGTGGAAGGGAGTGGGCAGTGGAGTGCCTCAGGGATCTGTTTTGGGACCCTTACTTTTCAATATATTTATAAATGATCTGGAAAGAAATACGATGAGTGAGATAATCAAATTTACAGATGATACAAAATTGTTCAGAGTTGTTAAACCTGTTTAATCTTTAATGTTATATTCCATTTTTACTCCCCTTATATTTACCCAATTTTATTTCATGTTAACATGTTATAACTGTTTGATGTAAAACTGTTCAATGTAAAACGCCACCCCAGGCGTCTGTTTGCGTTACACTGTAAACCGATGTGATATCCTTGATGAATGTCGGTATATAAAAACTATAAATAAATAATAAATTAAATTACAAGCAGATTGTGATAAATTGCAGGAAGACTTTGTGAGACTGGAAAATGGCAGATAAAATGTAATGTGGATAAGTGCAAGGTGATGCATATAGGGAAAAATAACCCATGCTATAGTTACACAATGTTGGGTTCCATATTGGGTGCTACAACCCAAGAAAGAGATCTAGGCTTCATAGTGGATAACACATTGAAATAGTCTGTTCAGTGTGCTGTGGCAGTCAAAAAAGCAAACAGAATGTTGGGAATTATTAGAAAGAGAATGGTGAATAAAATGGAAAATGTCATAATGCCTCTGTATCGCTCCCCGGTGAGACCGCACCTTGAATACTGTGTACAATTCTGGTCGCCGCATCTCAAACAAGATATAATTGAGATGGAGAAGGTACAGAGATGGGCTACCAAAATGATAAGGGGAATGGAACAACTCCCCTATGAGGAAAGACTAAAGAGGTTAGGACTTTTCAGCTTGGAGAAGAGACGGCTGAGGAGGGATATAATAGAGGTGTTTAAAATCATGAGAGGTCTAGAACGGGTAGATGTGAATCTGTTATTTACTCTTTCGGATAATAAAAAGACTAGGGGGCACTCCATGAAGTTAGCATGTGGCACATTTAAAACTAATTGGAGAAAGTTGTTCTTTACTCAAGGCACAATTAAAGTCTGGAATTTGTTGCCAGAGGATGTGGTTAGTGCAGTTAGTATAGCTGTGTTTAAAAGAGGATTGGATAAGTTCTTGGAGAAGAAGTCCATTACCTGCTATTAATTAAGTTGACTTAGAAAATAGTCACTGCTATTACTAGCAACGGTAACATGGAATAGACTTAGTTTTTGGGTACTTGCCAGGTTCTTATGGCCTGGATTGGCCACTGTTGGAGACAGGATACTGGGCTTGATGGACCCTTGGTCTGACCCAGTATGGCATATTCTTATGTTCTTAACTTCATTTGAAAATTCTGGTCGAACCTTTGCTCGAACCTGTTCCTCTTTTTGGTTGTCAGTTCCGAAAATACTGAGACCTTCCCAAGGGCCGAGATAACTGAAATGATGAGTTTTTGTAGGGCTGGAAGGCTGGGAGCCCCTGGTCCGACCCCTCATGGGTGAGGGGTGCTGAGACCTCTTTTTCTTATCTTCCGGTAGCCGGGGCACCAGAGATTCACCCCACTTACTGGCTAGCTTCTCCAATTTGCTTCCGTGTAGGAGGAAGCCCGTAAAGGGCATCTTTGTGAGGTTCAGCTTAGACGTTACGTCCACTGATCAATTTCATAACCATAGCTGTCTTCTGGCCGCTACCACTGAGGCTACTCCTCTGGTTGAAGTATGCACTAGGTCTGAGCTCGCATCCGCCAGGAAGGCCACAGTGGGTTTGATCGTCTCTCTGGCATGCGCCCAGAGCTATCTGCCTCTCTCTCTCCCCCGAGAGAAGCAGACACGAGCGAGCCACTAGGGCACAACAGGAAGTGATCTGTAGTGTTATTGCTGTCACCACAAAGACTTGCTTAAGGATGGATTCCTTCAAGGCCGCTCCTCCCTCTACAGGGATGGTTATTTTCTTTGAGACGGCGCAGACCAGGGCGTCCACTTTCGGGAAACGCAGGCATTCCTTGACTGCTGGGTCCAGAGGGTACAAGGCCTCCAAGGCCCAACCTCCTTTAAAACTTGCCTCCGGGGTGTCCCATTCCAGGTTAATCAACTCCTGGATGGCTTTCAGCATCGGGAAACAGCAAGAGGCTTTCCGTAGAGACACCAGAATGGGGTTCTTCTTTAGCTCTAACAAAGGGTCTCTGTGCCTGGAACTCCCAGCGTCTTCAGGGTCTGGGAGACTAGGGCCAGATATTCAACCCTGTGGAAAAATCAAAGCATGGTCTGGTATGGCTCCAGGCCTGGAGGGATTTCCCTATCCTCCAATGAATCCTAGTCATCATCCGTGGTGTCTGGGTCCCTGTCAGGGATACCCTTGGTGAGGTGAGGCATGTCCCAAGACTTGCTGGGAGGGCGAGGCATTCCCAGCTGGGGCTCAGCCCAGGCCGGGGCAGGGGCTGACTATGCCTTAACAAAGGCTTGAAGACTTTGAAAAAATTCCAACCAAGAGAAGGCCACATATTTGGCCCAGGAGGAACCAGGGTAGGGGCCGCTGACCTGCCCTCTCCTGGTGAGGTTGCAGCCCCAGGATAGCTCAGATCCGGGGTGCTGCCAGATAAGGTTGTGGCTGACCCGTCCTCCGATTGGGATGGGCTGGACTTGGAAAAGTTCTGAGAATCCAGTCCTCCCTAGGCTTCCTCACAGTGCTGACACAGGAAGGATTTCTGTGGCAGTAGCCACAGTGGCATTCAAACACTGCACGGAGCGGCAGTAGCCACAGTGGCATTCAAACACTGCACGGAGCGGCAGTAGCCACAGCGGCATTCACGGAGCGGGATGCCAGTGGCCAGTAGTTGGTGTTCCACCTTCACGGAGCGGAAGGATGGAGGGCTGCTATTTCCAAAAAAATAAAAAATAAAACAAAACAAAAAAATAAAAACAGGGGTGGGTAAGAGTATGGGGCAAGGGGGTGGCCTGCTTGTTACAGCGGTTGCTACCCCTAATTGAGCTGGATGTCACTTGCATGCAGATACAGAGCTGCTCTCTAAATTGGGTGGAGGGGAACTAGGGCTGGAGGGTACTGGAAGCCAATAGTAACAGGTGGGAGAGAGAAAAAGGGAAAAAAAATGGATAAAGTGCGTAGCTTGCTGGGCAGACTTGATGGGCCGTTTGGTCTTCTTCTGCCGTCATTTCTATGTTTCTAAGTCAGACTGTGCAGCCCGAATATGGCAGGCAGCGTAAAGGGAGTGTCTTTTGAGCTTCTTTGCTGCCGGGGCTATAACCTCTGTAGCTTGTACATTTAACTGGCTGAAGCCTCTCGAGTGGTCGGTTGTGTGCAGAAGTGTGCGTGCGTGCACGCGCTTACGCGCACATTAGGCACACAGAAGGCCGGCCCACACCACGTGTACGGAGGAAGGGAGGGAAATGGAGCTGCATCAACCGCACACAAGATAGCGCTGCCGTGGATCGCCAAATGGAGAGTCCACCGAGCCTGAAGCAGGGCCTAGCCCATTGGGGGGCTGCTCAATCCACTTGGAAACCCCCTTCCCTCGCCTTTAATGAGATCGGGAATGATATTGGTATGGTCCGCCAGGCAAGGAGACCGGAGGAAAGACTTATGGAAGCCCTTCCACGTCTCTGGATCAGAAGCGTTCTTCTCTACTTACCTGGTCTCAGCGCTTACCGGCTCAGCACAGAGACGGTCTCTGGCTGCTGGGGGAGAGGGCTTAGGCTGTCACCGCTGCACTCAGCTTCTGCACCCGCTGCCTTTCAGCTGTTTCAGCTGCAAAGTCCACAACGGGAACCAGCTATCGGACCAAGGTACATCTCTGAGGGATCTCGGAAATCACCTCAGGAATTCTCAACTGGGGGAGGGACCCTTAGGTATCACAGCAGGAGAACAGGACTCTATCTTCCTTTCAAACTAGTGCTGCAATCCCGCAAAACACCGCTGCTGGTGTGGGGATAGCGTCCACATCTGCTAGGAGACAGAGATACTGGATGGCTGAGGTCACTGCAGGGTGACGTCAGCTTTGAAATCTGACTCAGTCTTCATCTGCTGGCAGGGAGCACATAACCCACTGGTCCTGAGTCCATCTGGCTACATACTAAGAAATGTCTGAAATACCCCCTTATGAGTAGGAGTGTGGTAATAATGGGAGACTTCAATTACCCCAATATTGACTGGGTAAACGTATCATCGGGACACGCTAGAGAGAGATAACAATCCTGGATGGAGTAATTGATAGCTTTATGGAGCAATTGGTTCAGGAACCGACGAGAGAGGGAGCAATTTTAGATCTAATTCTCAATGGAGCACAGGATTTGGTGAGAGAGGTAACGATGGTGGGGCTGCTTGGCAATAGTGATCATAATATGATCAAATTTGTATTAATGACTGGAAGAGGAACAGTATGCAAATCCACGGCTCTCGTGCTAAACTTTCAAAAGGGAAACTTTGATAAAATGAGAAAATTTTTTAGAAAAAAACTGAAATGAGCAGCTACAAAAGTAAAAAGTGTGCAAGAGGCATGGTCATTGTTAAAAAATACCATTCTAGAAGCACAGTCCAGATGTATTCCACACATTAAGAAAGGTGGAAAGAAGGCAAAACGATTACCGGCATGGTTAAAAGGGGAGGTGAAAGAAGCTATTTTAGCCAAAAGATCTTCATTCAAAAATTGGAAGAAGGATCCAACAGAAGAAAATAGGATAATGCATAAACGTTGGCAAGTTAAATGTAAGACATTGATAAGACAGGCTAAGAGAGAATTTGAAAAGAAGTTGGCCGTAGAGGCAAAAACTCACAGTAAAAACTTTTTAAAATATATCTGAAGCAGAAATCCTGTGAGGGAGTCAGATGGACCGTTAGATGATCGAGGGGTTAAAGGGGCATTTAGAGAAGATAAGGCCATCGCGGAAAGATTAAATGATTTCTTTGCTTCGGTGTTTACTGAAGAGGATGTTGGGGAGGTACTCGTACTGGAGAAGGTTTTCATGGGTAATGATTCAGATGGACTGAATCAAATCACGGTGAACCTAGAAGATGTGGTAGGCTTGATTGACAAATTGAAGAGTAGTAAATCACCTGGACCGGATGGTATACACCCCAGAGTTCTGAAGGAACTCAAAAATGAAATTTCAGACCTATTAGTAAAAATTTGTAACCTATCATTAAAATCCTCCATTTTTCCTGAAGACAGGAGGATAGCTAATGTAACCCCAATATTTAAAAAGGGCTCCAGGGATGATACGGGAAACTACAGACCGGTTAGCCTGACTTCAGTGCCAGTAAAAATAGTGGTAAGTGTTCTAAATATCAAAATCACAGAACATATAGAAAGACATAGTTTAATGGAACAAAGTCAGCATGGCTTTACCCAAGGCAAGTCTTGCCTCACAAATCTGCTTCACTTTTTTGAAGGAGTTAATAAACATGTGGATAAAGGTGAACCGGTAGATGTAGTATATTTGGATTTTCACAAGGCGTTTGACAAAGTTCCTCATGAAAGGCTTCTAGGAAAAGTAAAAAGTCATGGGATAGGTGGCGATGTCCTTTTGTGGATTGCAAACTGGCTAAAAGACAGGAAACAGAGAGTAGGATTAAATGGACGATTTTCTCAGTGGAAGGGAGTGGGCAGTGGAGTGCCTCAGGGATCTGTATTGGGACCCTTACTTTTCAATATATTTATAAATGATCTGGAAAGAAATACGACGAGTGAGATAATCAAATTTGCAGATGATACAAAATTGTTCAGAGTAGTTAAATCACAAGCAGATAGTGATAAATTGCAGGAAGACCTTGTGAGACTGGAAAATTGGGCATCAAAATGGCAGATGAAATGTAATGTGGATAAGTGCAAGGTGATGCATATAGGGAAAAATAACCCATGCTATAGTTACACAATGTTAGGTTCCATATTAGGTGCTACAACCCAAGAAAGAGATCTAGGTGTCATAGTGGATAACACATTGAAATCGTCGGTACAGTGTGCTGCGGCAGTCAAAAAAGCAAACAGAATGTTGGGAATTATTAGAAAGGGAATGGTGAATAAAACGGAAAATGTCATAATGCCTCTGTAACGCTCCATGGTGAGACCGCACCTTGAATACTGTGCACAATTCTGGTCGCTGCATCTCAAAAAAGATATAATTGCGATGGAGAAGTTACAGAGAAGGGTGACCAAAATGATAAGGGGAATGGAACAGCTCCCCTATGAGGAAAGACTAAGGAGGTTAGGCCTTTTCAGCTTGGAGAAGAGACGGCTGAGGGGGGATATGATAGAGGTGTTTAAAATCATGAGAGGTCTAGAATGGGTAGATGTGAATCGGTTATTTACTCTTTCGGATAATAGAAAGACTAGGGGGCACTCCATGAAGTTAGCATGTGGCACATTTAAAACTAATCGGAGAAAGTACTTTTTTACTCAACGCACAATTAAACTCTGGAATTTGTTGCCAGAGGATGTGGTTAGTGCAGTTAGTATAGCTGTGTTTAAAAAAGGATTGGATAAGTTCTTGTAGGAGAAGTCCATTACCTGCTATTAATTAAGTTGACTTAGAAATCAGCCACTGCTATTACTATTTATTTATTTATTTAGGGGTTTTTATATACCGACTTTCTTGATACAGATCAAATCAACTCGGTTTACATAGAACAATAGCAAGTCAATACCTCAAATAGAGGAAACAGAGTGGGAGAAGAAAGTAAAAGTTACATTATAACAAGGGCGAGCAAATGGGAATAGGAAATGAAGAGTGGGAGAAACCAAGGTAGAGAGGTATAAACAGAGTAGGGGCTTGAAGCCAACCTCTAGGGATTAACTCTAGCATTATAACATGATTATCTGACACTCTGCTAGTTTATGTATTAATATGAATTTAAGAAAGGAAAATTAGTTCTTACCTGTTAATTTTCGTTCCTGTAGTACCACGGATCAGTCCAGACAGTGGGTTGAACCTCCTTTCCAGCAGGTGGAGACAGACTAAAAAAACTTGCAGGATGCCCTATATCAGGACAGAGCCTATCCTCTCACCCTTCAGTATAACGTATGTCAAAGCAGAAAACAATAAAACCAAGAATAGGATCACGCAAGTAACCAAAAGCTCAACAGAGCAACCATAGATTAATGTAGAAGCATAGTATACCTATACGCTCTTGCATAAACTTGGTATAAAATAACCACCAAAGCTTCCGGTGTAAATGCTCAGTAATCTTACACCAAGGAAAATATGAAATCTGCAGACCTGCAAGAAAACAAGCTTCGAGAGGACAGAAGACAGACAGGGAAGGGTGTCTGGACTGATCCGTGGTACTACAGGAACGAAAATTAACAGTTAAGAACTAATTTTCCTTTCCTGTACGTACCCGGATCAGTCCAGACAGTGGGATGTACCAAAGCTTCCCTAAACTGAGTGGGACCGAGACAGTCCCGCTCGAAGCACGTGCCGCCCAAAGGAACCGAACACCGGAGCGTGTACATCCAGACGGTAATGCCGAGCAAAAGTATGCAGAGACGTCCAAGTGGCAGCCCTGCAAATCTCCTGCGGAGAGACAGACTGTAGCCCAAGAAGTAGCCTGAGAATGCAGAGAATGGGCTTTCAGACCCTCAGGAAGAGGACGACCCTGACAAAGATATGCCGAGGAAATGGCTTCCTTCAACCACCGCGCAATCGTGGTCTTAGAAGCCCGTTTACCCCGGTTGGGACCACTCCAAAAGACGAAGAGATGGTCCGAAACTCGAAAGTCATTGGTGACTTGAAGATAACGAAGCAAGACTCGCTTGACATCCAGTCGGAGGTCGCCCCCAGCCGTACCCACAATCTCCTCCGGAGAGAACGCGGGGAGTTCCACCGACTGGTTGACGTGAAAAGCGGAGACAACCTTAGGCAAGAAGGAAGGAACCGTCCTGAGAGAGACCCCGGAATCAGAAAAACGCAAGAAGGGCTCCCGACAGGACAGCGCCTGAAGCTCGGAAATACGACTAGCAGAGTAGATAGAGACTAGAAAGAGAGTCTTAAGAGTAAGATCCTTGAGCGTAGCGTGGCGAAGAGGCTCAAAGGGAGCCGCAAAGAGAGCACGAAGGACGAGGTTGAGACTCCAAGATGGACACGTGGCCCGAGAGGGAGGGCGGAGGTGTCTGACGCCCCTCAGGAAACGAATGACGTCTGGGTGAGCAGCCAAGGCATGACCATCCACCCGACCCAGGAGACAGCCAAGCGCAGAGACTTGAACGTATAAGGAACTGAAGGAGAGACCCTTAGAGAGACCCTTCTGAAGGAAAGAAAGAACCAAAGGAACCAAGGCGGAGCGCGCCGGGACGCCCGCCTCCGTACATGCGGACTCAAAGACCTTCCAGATGCGCACATAGGCCAGAGAAGTCGACTGCTTCCGGGCTCGCAGCAGGGTGGAGATGACCTCCTCCCTATAACCTTTGCGCCTCAGGCGACGCCGTTCAAAAGCCAGGCCGCTAGACAGAAGCGATCGGCCTGGTCGAAAAACACAGGCCCCTGCCGGAGGAGACGAGGGAGATGACTGAGGCGCAGGGGCCCGTCCACCGCTAGATTGATGAGATCCGCGAACCATGGCCGTCGTGGCCACTCGGGAGTGACGAGAATCACCGGACCCCGGTGGAGTTCGATTCTCCTGAGAACTTTCCCTACTAGAGGCCACGGGGGGGGGGGGGGGGAGAACACGTACAGAAGCACGTCCGCCGGCCAAGGGAGAGCCAGAGCGTCCACACCCTCTGCGCCGTGTTTCCTCCAGCGGCTGAAGAACCGATTGGCTTTGGCATTGCGCAGAGTCGCCATGAGGTCGAGATGAGGAGGACCCCACCTGTCCACTATCAGAGCCATGGCCGCATCCGAGAGTTCCCATTCTCCTGGATCGAGTGACTGCCGGCTGAGGAAGTCAGCTTGAACATTGTCTTTTCCGGCGATGTGAGAGGCCGCAAGGCACTGTAGGTGACGCGCCGCTCAAGCGAGTAGGCGGCTGGCTTCTAAAGCTACCAGGGGACTGCGAGTGCCCCCTTGGCGATTGATGTAGGCGACTGTGGTGGAGTTGTCGGACAGGACTCGTACCGCCCTGTCGCGGATCAGAGGAAGGAACTCCTGAAGGGCCAGGTGGACCGCCAAAGTTTCCAGTCGATTGATGTGCCAGCGCGACTGAGTCTGGGACCATGTCCCCTGGGTGGACTGAGATAGGCAGACAGCACCCCAGCCCAACAAGCTGGCGTCCGTGGTTACTATCGTCCACTGTGGAGCTTGAAGAGGCATCCCTTGTAGGAGATGAGGAAGGTGAACACAAAAGGAATAGATGCCTTAATCTTTTTCAATACTTTATTGGTGCAGAGACGTTCCAGGTAAATTGCCCGACAATTTACCTGTGTTCACCTGACGGTACCATAGATCGCCTACCTCTTTGTTTTCTTGGAGATGAGGAAGGGACAGCCACCACTGTAATACGTCGGCAGCAGACTCCAAGAAGGGAAGGACTACGTGGAACTGCTCCGACACTGGTTGCCAACAAGACAGCAAAGCTTTCTGTAATGGACGCATATGAGCAAAAGCCCAGGAGACCAGATCGATGGTAGAAGCCATGGAGCCCAGGACTTGGAGAAAATCCCGGGCCGTCTGTGAAGATAGTGCAATCAAATTCTGAACCTGACCGATCAGTTTGAGGGCTCGCGCCCGAGGTAAGAAAACCTTGCCTACTCAGGTGTCGAAGTGTGCTCCCAGAAATTCCAACTCCTGGGAGGGCTGAAGCTTGCTCTTGGAAAAGTTCACTATCCACCCGAGAGAGGCAAGGAGCTCCAGGACTCGATCCACCGCCTGCCGGCAAGAGGTCTCCGATTTGGCCCTGATGAGCCAATCGTCCAGATAGGGATGGACGAGAATCCCTTCCCGGTGCAAGGCCGCAGCCACTACTACCATTACCTTCGTGAAGGTGCGAGGAGCGGTCGCAAGGCCGAAGGGGAGAGCTCGAAACTGGAAGTCCTGGTTGAGGATGTGGAATCGGAGAAACTTCTGGTAGTCGCAGTGGATGGGGATGTGAAAATATGCTTCTGCGAGATCGAGGGAAGCAAGGAACTCTCCTGGATGGCCCGCCGCAATGACCGCCCGCAGGGTTTCCATGCGAAAGTGGGAAATCTTGAGGGCCCGGATTGGGCGGAAGGACCCGTCCTTTTTGGGCATGGTGAAGTAAATAGAATACTGGCCAGCGCCAATTTCCCTTTCTGGGACTGGGACCACCGCCCCCAGATCCAGAAGCTTGGAGAGAGTCTGGACCACCACGTCCCTCATGGCCCGGCCGCAAGGTGAGAACAGAAAGAGATCTGGAAGTTCCCTGACGAGGTCGAAAGCGAACCAGTCTCTGATAATGTCGAGGACCCACTGATCCGAAGTGATTTTGACCCATTCCTCGAAAAACAGGGAGAGGCGTCCACCGAGGTAAGGGACAGAGGGATGGGCCGGCTGAACTTCATTGTGTGGCAGGTTTAGCGGGGGTACGCACGGGCTGGCCCTCGCGAAAGGGCCGCCTGCCACGAAAGGACTGCGACCAGGACTGCGCATGAGAAGACCCCCTAGGAGTACCGCCCCGCCCTCGAGAAGCGAAGCTGACCCCTGAAGCGAAAGCGAGAGGCTGCGAAGGACCGAGAAGCCTTAGGGCGGTCCTCTGGAAGTTTATGGACCTTGTTGTCAGTCAAGGAGTCCATAAGCTTCTCGAGGTCCTCGCCAAAGAGCATCTTACCTTTCAAGGGAAGCGTGCCCAGCCGGGTCTTCGAGGACTGATCAGCCAACCAGTGGCGAAGCCAAAGGAGCCTCCGGGCAGCCACTGCTGAAACCATCGCCTTGACACGGACCAAATCGTAGAGGGCATCCGACACGTAAGCGATTACCACCTCCAGACGCTCGGCCTGTTCTGCCTCACCTGGCGGAAGCTCCCGGGCGCAGAGTAACTGATGGACCCACTTGAGGCCTGCCCGCATCATGAGGCTGCTACAGCAAGACGCCCGAACCCCGAGGGCCAGGACGTCGAAGATGCGCTTCAAGTGAGCCTCCAGCTTACGATCTTACGAATCCTTTAGGGCCGTGGAACCTTCCACCGGGATCGTGGTGTGCTTGGCCACTGCAGAAACATAAGAATCCACTGATGGATATCGCAACAGCTGTAGGCCCTCTTCCGGGAGGGGATAGAGCTTATCCATAGCACGCCCCACCCGGAGCGAACCCTCAGGAGCCTCCCATTCTCGTAGGATAAGGAGCTTAAGCATGGGGTGGAAGGGAAAGGCCGAGACCGGAGCCCGGAGTCCTCCCAAAACCGGGTTCATATCCTTAGTAAGTGAGGCCATGAGATTATCCACGGAGGGACTTTCCAGACCCAGCTCCTCTAAAAACAAAAGGGAGGAGGGGCTCTAGCTCCTCCTTACGAAAAAGACGAAGGGCTCTGGGTCATCCCCCTCTAGGGAGGGGGCATCTGCCGAATCAGAGGAAGCAGCGGGGTCGGAGGAAGCAGCGGGGTCGGAGGACCCAGGAGACACTGGGGAGGGGGGCACCCCCAGGACCACCCGCACCCGAACTGGTCCCTGAGGCTCCGCAGTGGTCCAGAGGTCAATGGCGCTAAACGAGGGATTTTAGACGGGGGGGGGGGGGAGGCTTTCATCCATCTCATGCAAGCTAGCTAAATAAGATTTGTGCATGAGGAGGACGAAATCCGCGGAAAAAGGGACCCTGGATTTACCGGGGGGGAGAGGGGGGGGGCGAGGGAAGGTCAGGACCCCCCTCCTGGGAACCCACGGTGGCCAAATCGGGGGTTAAATCGAAAAAATCTGGCCCCCCAGCCCCAGGGAGCACTGAAATCGGCCCCGATGAAAAATCCAAGATGGCGGCCGTTCCCGGGCTCTGCCGACCCGGGAAAGGCCTAGCCATGCCGGGAGGCGTGGAGCCCCGGGCTAAATTTTCTTGTCCTGCCGAGGAGGGACCTTCCCCACCCGGCAGACAAGCAGTGCAGAGGCCCTGCCGCGAAAAACGCGAGGAGGACAGCCCACAAGAAACACAGGCTGTCAGCCGGGACCATAGCAACCTCGGCTGAGGAAAAAAAAGCTGAAAAAACAAACTTGGATTGACAGCCTGCACAGCAGGAGAGAGCAGGCGGGAACCTGCTGCCTTCTGCTTCTCTGACTGCCGGTTCTAATCCTATACTGACCAGAAAAAGTTAAAAAAGCTGGTCAACTGCTGCAGATAAGTTAGAGGTAGGTGAGTACCTGCAACTTATTGAAAGTTAAAACTTTGAAACTCCTTTTTTTTTTTACTGAGCGCAGCAGCGGGTTCAAAACCCTCTCGGCAGCCAGAGGGGGAACGAGGCCCAGAGAGCGACGGTCCCCACACCTGGAAGCATACACGGACTCAGTACTAAGCAGGGAACACCCTCCTGCAAAAGGGGACAAGCCCCCCTGAGCCAGGCAAGAGCTGGGAGACGGACGTCTCCCACACAAAAAGGCACTAAAGGAGGCAAAAATTCCTTCAGAGATTCACTTTCTATAATTTTTTTAAAAACAAGAACCAAAAGAAGTACTTGCTTGAACCTAAAGAGAATAAAGAGGCTGACAAGCCTACAGCAGAGAACCGAAGGGGAGATGCTGCACCTGCTGGGAGACAGACGAATACTGAAGGGTGAGAGGATAGGCTCTGTCCTGATATAGGGCATCCTGCAAGTTTTAGTCTGTCTCCACCTGCTGGAAAGGAGGCTCAACCCACTGTCTGGACTGATCCGGGTACGTACAGGAACTGCTGATTGGATACTATGTTAGCAGAAATGGTTTAGGAGCCGGGAAAGGCTCCTAAACCATTTCTGCCATTACTAGCAACGGTAACATGGAATAGACTTAGTTTTTGGGTACTTGTTTATTTATTTAAAAACTTTTCTATACCGTCGCTAAGTTATATACCATCGCAACGGTTTACAAATAGGCACATAGACTAAGGTAAGTAAATGTAGGATATCGTACATTCTAACAGGTGCCAATAAAGTTCGGTTACAATTTCATAAATAAAATCATTATTTGAGTAATGTTGGTCATGTCCAGGTGTATTATTGAACTTGCCAGGTTCTTATGGCCTGGATTGGCCACTGTTGGAAACAGGATGCTGGGCTTGATGGACCCTTGGTCTGACCCAGTATGGCATGTTCTTATGTATTATTTATTATGATTATATACATACACACCTTGCTTTTTGGCCTAATGACCTTGGGGAGGAGGGGACTTGAGCAGCTCTTCTCTTCTCGGGCTGCTACAGCCTCACCACCTCTATCCTGTTCCTACCCAGCCACCTACCCCCATGTGTTGACTTTTGCTCGGAGACTGGAATGGACACAGAATGGAAAAGCATGTTTAAGTGCAACTGAAGGTGTGGATGTCTGTATTGCTTGGCCTTGCACTGTGCATTCACTCTCCTTTGTCATGCCTTCATTTTCACCAGCTCCCTTGCCCAACCCAGGTTTGGAGTATGCATTTTGTCCATGTTTCCATGGCTCCTTCTGTACATGAAATTTTATTTCCATGCTCTTTCACACTTTTATTTGTTACTCATAATCCTTGTCACTTTCCTTACCCCACTTTCCACTATTTTCATGGGTTTCTGCCTGTGGAGTTTGTACGGCAGGGGTGCTGAGGTGCGTAGTGCTTTAGGTTGGGGATGTAGCACCATGAGTGCTATCACTGGATCTATGATCTCACGGATCAGGTCGGAGGGTGGGTGCATGTGCTTTTCTGTGTTTCAGGGAAAGTGCACATAGAGGCGATCTGGAGGGCGATGGTGCTGCTGTAAATGGCTGTTGTGTGGCGATTTAGGTGCACGGTGTTTGAGCGGGGCTAGAAGCAGAGTGATGAAGGTTGTGGCAGGGTGTGCAAATCTGACTGGCTTTTGGAAGTTGCACGTGGAAGACAGTGTGAGTTTTAGAGGTGCAGGGTGTGGTGACAGCAGCAATGTGAGGAGGTGAATGTTGTTGAAATGCTGTTGCAATTCTGCCCTGTTTGGGCAGTTTCTCACCTTTTTTTTTTTTTTCTCAGCGTGGCTGAAGCCGCGCTGTTACAGCTTTCCCTTCAGCCAGGGCTGCCGACGCTTTCCTCAAGCAGCAGGAGCCACGCTTAGGCATTCCCTGTTCACAGGGGATCGCTGATGGCGTTTCCCCATGGCCCGGAGACTGCCGACGCTCTTTTCGTGGCTGGAGCCGCGTTGCTGCACACCAAGTGGCCAGGAGGCCACCAACACGCTCCATGTGTGGCTGGAGCCGCGCTACTACATCTAATGCGGCCAGGAAGCCGCCAAAGGCATCCCTATGTGGCCCAGAGGCCACTGACCTTACCTCGAGCCCTCCGTGGGAAAGGGCCATCATCCCCAGTCTTTCTTGCAGCTGGAGCCGCCCTCGGTTCACCTTCTGCGGCAGGGAGCCGCCATCCATCCCGGGGCCTGCTCTGAGATCTGGTTCCTGCTCCTGCAAACTTCAGCAGCAGGGACGCTGCTCTCCAAGGTCCTGTCCATCTTCTCCTAAGGGGCGAAGCCACACCTCCTCTCCTCTCTTAAAGGTACAGCCAGGGAGTGGTGCACCTCTGATATCATCTAGGGAGTCTCCTCTTCAGCCCTATAAAAAGGGCCTGGCTTTACTTCCACCTGGCCTTCGCAAGGAGCCAGTCCTCCTTAAGACTTCTCTTCATTTCCAGCTTCTTTCTTGTTGGCACTCTGTTCATTGTGGGATCTCGTGTCTTGGTCCAGCTGTCTTCATCATGGTCTCTCATCTCGTCTTGTCAGTTCCAGTAATTCTGATGTCTCCTTCGTCCGTCTCATTGGATCTGCTGATGTGTTAGTCAGATCTCCTGGACTTCTCTTCATCTTCCATTGTCCTCATCTCCAGATATCTTCATCCTGTTCTTCTCAACTCTGGATCCTCTCCGCTATGATAGCTTAAGCCTCCAGAGGGTTCCGGCTTTTATTGTACTCGCTCAGAGTCCCTCGTTGAGCTTTTAACCTCAGGTCCTTAATCAGAGTCCACTTGAGCTCCCGTGCCGAGTTAGGTCCTCTGAGCCCTTGGATCCTGAACTACTTCTTCTACTGGACCTTCGGAACTCCTTTCGTCTGTTTCCATGTGGATGGACTCTCACTATTCCTTGTTCCATTGTCGTTCCCCATGCCTGGCCTTGATTGGCTGTGCATGGCACGCCTCGGTGCAGGCCTCATCTGAGTCTTTGTTGGATTCTTCTATCAACCTGTGTGGGAAACCACGGCGTGGTCCATGACCAGTCCTGACTGGCTGTGTAGGGCACGCCTGTTGGCATGGTCCGTGACCAGCCCTCATCGGCTGAGTAGGGCACGTGATGTGGCAATACCTATTCAGTATGGTGGTTTGTGACTCTGTCTGAGTCCTTCTCTTCTAGCAACTCTGAGTTCGTCTCAGTCCTTCATTAACTCTGCGTATTGATTCGGTTTCTCCAATCAATTTGCATTTTGTCACCATCTCTGTCTTCGACCTTCAACCACAGTTCATCCTGTCGCAGTTGCTGCTCCCATGCGGCATGTCCGAAAGGGCTATGGAGTGGTCAGAGGACTACTCCAGAGACCAACATTGTGTTGAGTCTCTTGCTGTGTACAGGTTCGGCAGAGGTTAGGGCGCTACTTCCAGTACTTCTAGTAACACCAGCCCATGCTCTTCACCTGCCTCGGCACTTGCCGGAGCTCCTCTGTGGCTGCGTCGTGGCCTAGGAGCACAAAATTCCTAAGAAATGGAACCACCTCCAAATGCATTTGTAAGTTGGGGGTGTGGGAGGAGGGCTGGGTGTGAGTTTTCTACTTGCCCTCTGCATTTTGTTCTTTTCTGTGCTGTCCCTACTTCCTAACCCATTTTTCCCCTGGTCCCCCCTTCACCTTTACATCTGTTTTTCTTTCCTGCTTTTGCGGCACCGACCACTTAACCAGCACTTATCATGCCTTGCCTCCCTGCTGACCCCATTGACTTCTGCGGTGGTGTTAAAAATGATGCATGGATGGCTGACTTAGCTTTGTGCTCCACACTTTCTATATCACTTCCCCGTCCTACCCCTCCCTGAAGTCTGTTCTCCTTCCTCTGCCTCTACCCCATGGACACCAGGAGCTGCATGTGGCTTGACAAACACTTTTTTTTTTTGCACACTCATCTGCTGTCCCTGGTGATCCTGTCCTGATTCCCGGAGTATTCTGAAGTTTACCTGATAATTTCGTTTTCCTTATTGTAGACAGATGGACTCAGGACCAATGGGTGTAGAGTGCTCCTGATACGAGTTGGAGACTGAGTCAGCGCTACATATACCCTTGCAGGAAGCTCTGCTCTTCAGTATTCTCCTCGAAAAGCAATTGTGGATATATGTGTGTTTGAATAACTTGATTAACTTAGTTAACTCTATCAACTTGAGTAACCTGATTAACTTGAACTGGTTGACATGATTTCTAGCTGGAGATCGCCAGTGCACTCAACCGAGAAACTCCGACACTTTGCAATTATGGTTGTCTTAACTAGGGGTAAAGTCTGGCTTACCCGTGCTTGTCTTGCTCTCGGGGATTGTCACCCGAGGTTTCCGGATTTTGGGGCAGCCGTGGGCGGGATACTGAGTCCATCTGTCTACACTAAGGAAAATGAAATTATCAGGTAAGTAATTTCTCTATTTCCTAGCGTGTAGCAGATGGACTCAGGACCAATGGGATGTACAAAAGCTACTCCCGAACCAGGTGGGAGGCTGCCCGTAGCCCACTTGGTACTGCCCTTGCGAATGCTGTCCCCTCCCTGGCCTGAATATCCAGGCGGTAGAACCTCGAGAAGGTGTGAATGGAGGACCACGTCGCTGCCCACCAGATCTCGGCGGGTGACAGCATCTTGGTTTCTGCCCAGGACACTGCCTGGGCCCTTGTGGAATGGGTCTTGACTTGTAGAGGTGGAGGCTTGCCTGCCTCTACATAGGCCCCCTTGATTACTTCTTTGATCCAGTGGGCTATGGTTGTCCGCGAGGCTGCTTCCCCTTGTTTCTTCCCGCTGTGAAGGACAAACAGGTGGTCTGTCTTTCGTACGGATTCCGATCTTTCCAGCTATCGGACTAGGAGTCTACAGACATTAAGATTGCGTAGAAGACGTGAGTCTTCAGAATCCTTATGCTCGTCTGGCGATGGCAGCGAGATGGTTTGGTTTAGATGGA
This sequence comes from Rhinatrema bivittatum, assembly GCF_901001135.1. Lineage (NCBI taxonomy): Eukaryota > Metazoa > Chordata > Amphibia > Gymnophiona > Rhinatrematidae > Rhinatrema > Rhinatrema bivittatum. Next base: position 87,362,992 of record NC_042626.1, read on the forward strand.
AATGAGAAACCACCTTTGGAAGGAAGGAGGGGACAGCGCGTAGCTGTATGGGTCCCGGTGTGAATCTGAGGAACGGTTCCCACAGAATAGTGCTTGAAGTTCGGAGATGCGACGGGCTGAACATATTGTCCCTAGGAATGCAGTCTTAAAGGTCAGGAGCCATAAGGACATAGGTCTGAAAGAAGATCCCGCTAGGAAGTAGAGTACTAGATTGAGATTCCCTAGGGCTACCAGCCACTTTAGTGGTGGTCTGATTTGCTTGACCCCTCTCAGGAAGCGGGAGACGTCTGGAAGGGAAGATAGACTGATGCCGTCCACTTTGGATCTGAAGCAGGCCAGCACGGCCAGTTGAACCTTGATGGCCTTGAGAGACAACCACTTCTTCATGCCATCCTGCAGAAATTCCAGGATCATGGGAATTTTGACTGTCCGTGGAAGGATGTCACGGTCTTCACACCAGGCTTCGAATATTCTCCATATTCGTATAGAAGTTAAAGATGTGGGAAACTTGTGTGCTTGGAGCAAGATGTCAATCACCACCCTCTAGTATCCGCTCTTCTTCAGGTGAGTCCTCTCAATGGCCAGACTGTAAGAGAGACTCGAGTTGGGTCTTCGTGGAGGATTGGTCCTTGCTGGAGCAAGTCCCTGTGTGGAGGTAGACACAGGGGATTCCCTCGCCAGAAGTCTTCCCATGTCTGCGTACCATGGCCTTCTTGGCCAGTCCAGGGCCACTAGAAGTACTGGCCCCCTGTGGTGTTCTATCTTGCGGATGATCCTGCCCATGGAGGAAAGGCGTACAGCCTGTCTTCCTGTGGCCAGGTCTGAACGAGGGCGTCGATCCCCTGGGATTGTCGTTCTCGTCTGCGGTTGAAGAATTTGGGAACTTGGGCGTTGGGACTGGGTTGCCAGAAGATCCATGGCTGGTGTTCCCCAGCTGTTTACTATCAACTGGAAGGCTGTGGTTGACAGCATCCATTCCCCTGGGTCTAGACACTCTCTGCTGAGATAATCCGCAGTGACGTAGTCTTTTCCCGTGATGTGGGCGGCTGAGATCCCTTTTAGGTTTGCTTCCGCCCACGCCATTGGGGGTCTATTTCCAGGACACCTGTTGGCTTCTGGTTCCTCCCTGGCAGCTGATGTAGAAGACTGTTGTGGCGTTGTCTGACATAACTCTGACAGATTCGCCCCAGAGTCTGTGACTGAATTGTAGGCAGGCTAATTTGACTGCCCGAACTTCTCGGTTGATGTTCCATCCTTCCTTGTCCTATTGCCCCTGGGCAGTCAGTTCCTGGCAGTGGGCTCCCCACCCTCGTAGGCTTGCATCCGTGGTGAGCAAGACCCAGGTCGGTGGGGATAGCCTTACTCCTTTGCTCAGATGGTCTTCTTGTAGCCGCCATTGGAGCTGGGTCCGCGCCTCCGCTGGTAGCTGAAGGTGAACGGCGTAGTCCTGGGACATCTGGTTCCATTGTGATAGTAGGGGACGTTGTAGCGGTCGCATGTGGGCTCTTGCTCATGGGATGACGTCCAGGGATGATGTCACGAGGCCGAGGACTTGGAGATAATCCCACACCTTGGGGCAAGAACATTTCAGCAGTTTTTGCAACTAGTCCATCAGTTTACTTCTCCTTGTAGGGGGAAGAACAACCTTGTCTTTTTGGTGTCGAACCAGACTCCCAGGAATTCTAGTGATTGGGAGGGCTGCAGGCAGCTCTTGGTTGTGTTGACGACCCACCCGAGATTCTACAGTAGATTCTTGACTCAGGTGGTCGCCTGATGACTTTCCTCTGGAGATTTTGCCCTGATCAGCCAATCGTCCAGATACGGATGTACGATGATTCCTTCTTTCCTCTGTGTCGCCGCCGCTACCACTACCACCATGATTTTGGTGAACGTCCGAGGGGCTGTAGTTAGCCTGAAGGGTAGCACCTGGAACTGGTAGTGATGGTTCAGGATCGTGCAGCATAGGAAGCGCTGATGATCGTGATGGACCAGGATGTGGAGATAGGCTTCTGACAGATCCAGAGAGGTCAGAAATTCTCCCGGATGTACCGTCCTTATGACAGAGGGTAGGGTTTCCATGCGGAGGCGTGGTACCCTCAGGTAGTGATTGACGGACTTGAGGTCCAGGATGGGCCAGAGCATGCCCCCTTTCTTGGGGACGATAAAATAGATGGAATAGTGTCCAGTATTTTGTTGGTGCGTGAGCACCGGTGTTATTGCCTTTAGGGCGAGTAATTTTGTCAGTGTGGTTCCCAAAGCTGTCCTCTTGGAAAGGAGTGGCACGGTGATTTCACAAATTTGTCTGGAGGGATGCTGTGGGAGTCCAGATAGTATCCCTCTCGAATGATGGTTAGGACCCAGTTGTCAGACAATATCTTGGCCCATCTTTGGTAGAATAGGGCAAGCCTGCCCCCTATGGTTTCTTCCTGTGGATGGGTCTGTTGGTACTCATTATTGGGTGCGGCTGGGGCCTGGGCCTGAGCCGGCTCCCCTCTTGTTGTGTTTGTTCTGAAAGGATTGGCCCCTGCCTGCGGGGCGAGGTGCTTGTTAAGGATCTTTGTATGGTCTAAAACGCTGTGATCCTCTGCCCTTAGATGTTTGGGGAGAGGGGCATTGGCTTCTTTTGTTCTTGTCCTCCGGTAACCGAGGTACTGGGGTTTCGCCCCATTTGTCAGCTAACTTCTCCAGTTCATTTCTGAACAGGAGGGCTCCTTTACAGGGCATTCTTCTGAGTTTCATCTTGGAAATCACGTCAGCTGCCCAGCTTCGGAGCCAGAGTTGCCTTCTGGCTGCCACAATGGATGAGACTCCCCTGGCTGAGGTGTGCAGCAGGACGGAGGTCACATCCGTGAGAAAGGATATTGCTGGTTCTAGTGTTTCAATGGGCGTGGTGGCGTTACTGGCAAGTGACAAACAGGCACATGTCACCACGGCACAGCCGGTAGTAATCTGTAGTGACTTAGCTGAAACGTTGAATGACTGTTTAAGGATGGATTCCAGGAGGGCGAGTAGGAGCGGAGAGAAGCAGCCCCAGAGTCTATCATCGCTGAGGTCGGAGGCGCAGGAGGTAACCCGAATCAGCTGTTGGGCTTCGCGGCGCAGAGGAGCTGATTGGAGGCGGGACCGGAAGCAGCCAATATCAACGGCCGGCGCGCCGCTGAAGCCACGCGCGCGCGCTTAAGGGGCGTGTGCAGTCAGCGGGCTTTGCCGGATTCGCCAAACTCAAGTAAGAACAAATCTCTTTTTCCCCCTACTTTTGCTCCCTCCACTCGAAACCCTTGGTTAGGCTAATAGATTCAGCTGAAGGTGACTGTGCCTGATTCTTGTTATCCTCCAATATGCCTCCAAAGCGGAAGGGAAGAATAAGAGTTTACCCTCCCCTTCCATTGCCCTCTCCTATACAACAAGAAATATCAAGCTATATGATCTCCCCTATACCTGCAATAAAGGGAGCTGGAGTCTGGTGTGCCAGGAGATTTGGGGAAATCTCCTGTGCCTGCAGAAGAGGCATCCCTTAGCCCCCACATCGGGTTAGCACCTCTGCAGAGAAATGGAAGGGTTAACAGAATTTGCTTCAAAAGAAGCAGAGTTAATAACCGGAGGATTGCATCCCGGCTTAATTAACTTTCAGGATGGAGTGGACCTAGCTACCTCCAGGTGTTTAAGTGGAGGAGCTGGGGAAGCATTCCACCTGGCCCCAAATGGAGTTAAAGACTCTCTGCCTAATGTAAAGCAAGCTGATATCCCAACCAAACCTGCGGTTGTGACAATGGACACGCTTTGGGACATGATGGCAGGCATGATGGGGAATATTCAAAATCTGGAAAGTAAAATGAATTTAATTTGTGATAGGAATCAACAAGATTGTTTGGGAATACAAAAACTCCAATGATCGAATCAAAGTTCTTGAAGTCCAAGAGAAGAAAAATTCAGAATTTAAGGCAGCTGTTGTTAAGGATAAAGAACCTCCACTTGGGGTCCATTTGAGATCATGTATCCTGCCCTTTTTTGAATTCTAAATATGTAATGTACCCTCCTGCATCCTGCTAACCTCCGCAGCAGTGTACAACATATGCACCATTCTGTTTCCTAAGATTTCGCAGCGCCCTAATCCTCCCTCCCACGCCCTTCTCACCACTCCCCTTTCCTAATTTGTCTCACTCCGGTGACCCCCTTACCCATCCCACCTGCAACTCACCTTGACCCCCCTCACGATGCCTCCTCAGGCTTACACCCCACCTAACTCCCTCCCCATCCCCCACATTCCATACCCTTCCTACAGACCACCCCTTTCATTTATGCAAGCCCACACATCCAGCGTAAATCCCTCCTCCCCATCCTCATCTCTCCACTAACCCAGTTCCTTGGTCTCACCACACTATCACTCATGCTAATTAACGCCCAGTCCCTCTCCAAAAAAACACACTTACTTGATGACCTCCTTCACGACCACAAACCTGATATATGTGCAGTTACAGAGACCTGGCTCAAGGACACCGACACTGTTATTATAAACCAGCTCCCTACACATACATACGACATTTTCTCGCTGCCCAGGCCAAAAAAAAGAGGTGACTTACTCCTAGCCGCCAATAAAATCCTCAACCTCAGGCCTTTGAACATTAGCCCCCCACCCAGGCTAGAAGTTGGCCTTTTCAAATCTGCAAAGCTACAAATATGCCTTGTATATATGCCGCTCCAGGCCTACTGGAACAGAATCCTTCCCCACTCATTGAACTGATTTCCAACAACATCAACAACGAAAGACCAGCCATTCTACTCGGAGACTTCAATCTACATGTAGACTCCCAACCCCTGTCACCGTCTTGTGAAACCCTCTTAACTGCTTTACAGGCCCTCAGCTTTGCTCAAGTCATTACCACCCCCACCCACAAAGCGGGGCATACTCTAGACCTCCTTTTCATCAACTTCTTCTTACAGACCCCCTCTGCAGCCTCATGCACACCGGTTCCGTGGTCTGACCACTCCCTTATTGATATACACCTCAGCCTACGGTAAGTGCTAATCCCACCAGCAAATTCCCACAAAACAACTTCTCTTACTGCAAACCCTGCTCATCTGAGGAACTCTCTACAGCACTCACAGAATTCCCTGGGCAAGCTTGATCTCTCTTCACCCGACTCTGCTCTCAATTCATGGGATAACCTCACCTGGGACATAGCTGACAACCTCTGCCCCCTCATCACCCACAGTCAACACTCCGCCCCCGCAAGCAAGAAGCCCTGGTACAACGCCGAGCTACGCCGAATGAAACACGACATCAGACTCAAAGAAAGAATATGGCGTAAAGACCCCACTTCGCCTAACTCCGCCGCCTACAAATCTCACCTCCATACATACCGCATCGCTATCCAAAAAACCAAGCGTGACTACTATGCCACCAAAATACACCAATACACATTTAACCCTAAGGCCCTCTTCAACTATGTCACATCTCTTACTAAACCTATCACCCCACCCACTTCCGAAATCGACACCAGTGCAAAGTGTGAAGAGCTAGCCCATTTTTTCCAAAACAAAATTGCTAACCTACTCCTCAGGTTCCCTCCTGCATCCACCCCCACGACACCCCTTGCCCAGTACGTGTAAGCCCAGCACCTGTAAGTCCATCAACCACCAACAATCCCCTAAACATGCGCTATACACCCTGGACACTACGTCACCTAAGGAAATAGTGTCCATCCTTAAAAGCCGTAAGCCTGCATCACACCCCTCTGATACCATCCCCACCAAGGCACTCCTTACCATTCCCGACATCATTGCACAACCCTTATCAGATATCATAAACTGCTCCTTATCCACCGGCACAGTTCCTGACACACTGAAACACGCAGTAGTCAAACCCCTTATCAAGAAGCCTATACTAGACCCCAAAGACCCCTCCAACTACCGTCCTATATCCAATCTTCCCTTCATCGCCAAAATTATGGAAAAAGTAGTAAACGCCCAACTAATGGAATACCTAGAAGACAACTGCATCCTCCACTCATCCCGATTCGGCTTCTGCAAGAACCTGAGTACTGAAGCCCTCCTGCTTTCCCTCACAGACTCCCTCCTCATTGGCCTTGACCAGGGACACAACTTTCTCATAGCTTTCCTAGACATCTCAGCTGCCTTTGATACGATAAGCCACAATCTCCTCATCTCCAGTCTCTCAAACATAGGTATCTCCAACACAGCCCTCCTCTGGTTCAAATCCTACCTAGCCAACAGACGCTTCTCCGTGAAACTGAGCAGCTCTGAGTCCTCTCTTTTCCCTCTCGCTCAAGGAGTACCCCAAGGCTCCCCTCTCTCCTCCACCCTCTTTAACATCTACCTCCTTCCGCTCTGTCATCTTCTCTCAGACCTTGGCCTCAAATTCTACATCTATGCTGATGATGTCCAGATCATCATACCCCTCCATAAAACCATCTCCGCTACCCTAAGCTACTGGGAGGAATGCCTTACATACATCAACTCCCTACTCTCCTCCCTACAGCTTGCACTCAACGCCTCCAAAACCGAGCTCCTCCTCGTCCACAACCATCAAACCTTTAAGCTTCTACCCCCTAACGACCCTAAGACCCTCTCCTTAACTGCTCAGCCCACTGTCTGAAACCTTGGTGTCCTAATCGACCCCCTCCTGAACCTAAAAACTCACATCAGCTCCGTCCTGAAAAGAGGTTTTTACAAACTTAACATCATCAAAAAGCTCAAGCCACTACTTCACACTCATGATCTTAAAACAGTTGTCCAAGCCACCATCTCATCCAAGCTGGACTACTGCAATGCCCTATACCTTGGACTCCCTCACTCTACCATCAAACCCCTCCAAATACTTCAAATTGCCACAGCGAGACTCCTCAGCAACACATGCAGAACAGACCACATCACCCCGGTCCTTAAGGACCTGCACTGGCTCCCCATCTCATTCCGTATCCTGTTCAAAACCCTTACCATCGTTCACAAATCTATTCACAAGAGTGACTCCTCATGGCTCACCGAAACTCTCCAACTCTCCCAATCGACACGCCCTACTAGAGCAAAAGAAAGCTATGGAAATTAGTTGTCCTTTATTATGACCATGTATTCTGCATACAAATAATATGATTAAATGTTTTATTTGAAAAGTTATAAAGAATTAAAAAAAAAAAAAAAAGGATGGATTCCAGACGTCTGTCTTGGGCATCCTTGAGTATCGCTCCTCCTTTGACTGGAATGGTACTGCGCTTTGTGACAGCGCAGACCATGGCATCCACTTTGGGGAACCCCAGGAGTTCTTTGGCTGAGGGTTCCAGGGGGTATAGGGCTTCTAGGGTCTGCCCTCCTTTGAAGCTGGCCTCCGGAGCATTCCATTCCAGGTCAATCAGTTGTTGTACGGTCTGCAGCATTGGGAAATGGCATGAGGCCTGACGGAGCCCGACCAAAACAGGGTTAAGTCTTTGGCTCAACTGCGGTGCTTGTGCCTGGAATGGCCAGCGTCTTCAGGCTCAAAGATACGAGGTCTGAGAGCTTGTCTTTGGAGAATAAATGCGATACGGTTCCGTTCCAGGAGAGATTTTCTGCTTCACTTTTTTGAAGGAGTTAATAAACATGTGGATAAAGGTGAACCGGTAGATACAGTATACTTGGATTTTCAGAAGGCGTTTGACAAACTTCCTCATGAGAGGCTTCTAGGAAAAGTAAAAAGTCATGGGATAGGTGGCGATGTCCTTTCGTGGATTGCAAACTGGCTAAAAGACAGGAAACAGAGAGTAGGATTAAATGGGCAATTTTCTCAGTGGAAGGGAGTGGACAGTGGAGTGCCTCAGGGATCTGTATTGGGACCCTTACTGTTCAATATATTTATAAATGATCTGGAAAGAAATACGACGAGTGAGATAATCAAATTTGCAGATGACACAAAATTGTTCAGGGTAGTTAAATCACAAGCAGATTGTGATAAATTGCAGGAAGACCTTGTGAGACTGGAAAATTGGGTATCCAAATGGCAGATGAAATTTAATGTGGATAAGTGCAAGGTAATGCATATAGGGAAAAATAACCCATGCTATAATTACACAATGTTGGGTTCCATATTAGGTGCTACAACCCAAGAAAGAGATCTAGGTGTCATAGTGGATAACACATTGAAATCGTCGGTACAGTGTGCTGCGGCAGTCAAAAAAGCAAAAAGAATGTTGGGAATTATTAGAAAGAGAATGGTGAATAAAACGGAAAATGTCATAATGCCTCTGTATCGCTCCATGGTGAGACCACACCTTGAATACTGTGTACAATTCTGGTCGCCGCATCTCAAAAAAGATATAATTGCGATGGAGAAGGTACAGAGAAGGGCTACCAAAATGATAAGGGGAATGGAACAACTCCCCTATGAGGAAAGACTAAAGAGGTTAGGACTTTTCAGCTTGGAGAAGAGACGACTGAGGGGGGATATGACAGAGGTGTTAAAAATCATGAGAGGTCTAGAACGGGTAGATGTGAATCGGTTATTTACTCTTTCGGATAGTAGAAAGACTAGGGGGCACATTTAAAACTAATCGGAGAAAGTTCTTTTTTACTCAACGCACAATTAGACTCTGGAATTTGTTGCCGGAGGATGTGGTTAGTGCGGTTAATATAGCTGTGTTTAAAAAAGGATTGGATAAGTTCTTGGAGGAGAAGTCCATTACCTGCTATTAAGTTCACTTAGAGAATAGCCACTGCCATTAGCAATGGTTACATGGAATAGACTTAGTTTTTGGGTACTTGCCAGGTTCTTATGGCCTGGATTGGCCACTGTTAGAAACAGGATGCTGGGTTTGATGGACCCTTGGTCTGACCCAGTATGGCATTTTCTTATGTTCTTAAGTTCCCTTCCTCCAGGGAATCTGGCTCTTCCTCCGAAGACTCAGTGTCCCTTAAGGGGAGGCTTTTGTCCCGAGGAGGCACGTCTGGGAGAGGCCGAGAGGGGCCTGGAATTTGGACCTCTGGTGGAGCCTGTGGCTGTAGAATCCCACCCAGGAAAAGGTTCCTGGGTCTATATTGAACCCAGCGGCGTTCCCAGAGGGGCCCAACTGAAGAGGGGCCGAGCCGGGGATAGAGAGGTCCGGGGTACTATCGTTGGTGGAGCCGGATTCCTCTACTGGCAGAGGAGGGTCTTGTCCCTGTTCCCCCAGAGCCGTGTTGCGCAGCTCTCAGTTGGCAGGCTGGGCAGAGGGCTTGCCCCTTGCCTTTCTTGGCTGGCGGTGCCATGATTTATGCGTGTGGAGGAGTCTGTGCACATATATGCACGCGCGGGAGGCTTAGTTGTGTGCTCCGGGTGTGCAGACGCTGTGCGCGCAGGATTCAAAAGATTGCATGCAGGTCGGTAGGTGTGTGTGTGCCGCTGGGCGCACGGGCATATTTGTGCGCCCAGCACCATTGAGCGTGCCGTTATGCACGTCGCTGTGTACATGGCACAGATATGCGCGCACTGCTGTGCGCACAAGTAGTTTATGCGCCCGGCTCGCCGCTGTTCGCACGCCTCAGTTGTGCGAACAATACGGCGATCAAAGGGGCGGAATGGCGCAGGCGACCACACGGGCAAGATGGCCCCCCCCCCCGGAAGGTCTCCAAGTGGGAGGACCCTTGCGCCGGATCGGGGTCTAGCTCGGACGGGGCTGCTCAACCTGATTGGACAGATGCCCGAAGGACGATATGTGCGGCTATCCAAGCCTCGGAGACCGGAGACTTTAAGAAAATTTTCTACCTTACCTTGTCTCTGCGCTTCCTGGTCTCGTGCCGGGTGGTCTCTGGCTGCGGGGGGAGAGGGAGATTACCTTTACCGCCCCGCTTGGTATTGCACCTGCTGCCTCTCAGCCACTCCCTTCCTGGGGGCTAAGTCCACGCCGGGAGCCGGCTACCAGACAGAGGCTTACCTCTGAAGGATCTCTGAAATCACCTCAGGAATTCTCGACTGGGGGAGGGACCCTTAGGTATCACCGCAGGACAGCGGGGCTCCTCTGTAGAAGTAAGATTATTTCTTCTGTATTTTGGAATTTTTCTCTTTGGTTTGGATTTTCTAATGCTGTGCAAGCGTGTGTATAGTCCCAAACTGCTAAGGAGACAGAGAAATACTGAAAAGCAGAGCTTCCTGCACGGATATATGTAGTGCTGATGTCAGACTGAAATCTGACTCCATCTCCAACTGCTATCAGGAGCACACTATACCCATTGGTCCTGAGTCCATCTGCTACACGCTAGGAAATATAAGTTTTGATTAATCGTCTAATATAAAATCAAACTGTTATACAGTAAAGTAAATAATATAAACAAACAAGTTACAATATGTTACAACACAATAAAATAAATTATAAACAATAAGTTCTACAAATAAACTAAACATAAAAACACTGAATTAAAAATAAGCCCCAGAACAAACGACATCAATTTAAAAATTAAAATCCAATGGGAACAATAGGCTGAGGTTGCCTGTCTATAATCTTTGGCAGGTGCATGCATGCACGGTCACACTCAGATGCTCAGCTGGAGCCTTAGAGTTTCTATAATATAAGATGTGTGTGTGTGTATATGTACACACCTCACCTTCTCCAGAGGCTTGCTGCTGGTGCCCAAATTCCTGCACTGTTCTTCCAGTCTCTTGAGAACAGCACAGCAGTTTAGGCAGCACATGGCTCAGTATACACACACAACCCCCACCCCCCCAGTACTGCTTACAAGATAGCTCTTGTAAAGCAGTCATGAGTCTTACCTCCATTCCTGTGTTTCAAAGCCAGACAGACTTCAATAATCTGAACTCCCAACTCATAATAAAAATCTCCAACTCCAAGCATCTCGGCCCAGAATCCCTTACCAGCTAGAAAGGTAAGCAGAAACATGATTTTAAGAGGTTCTGATACCTTTTATAGGAACAACTAGCCAAAAGACCTGGTATTACTCATATTCTCTAATGCATAACTCATTTAAATTTTAAAATCAAATAAAATTGAAAAAGATAAAGATTGTTTAATTTCATTAGGAAGCATATTAAAACTTAGAGAACCTCTCCTTAAGCTACACTGACAGCCTGTTGTCTGGCAGCAAAAGTATATTTGACTTCTCATGTTGGTCAACTCTAGAGAGTGCTACTGCGGGAGAAACAGCCATTTCACTTAGTGGCATAAAATGTGGTAGGAAAATAATACAAATAAAATGGGGATGATCGAAAGTGATGGTTGTTAGCTGTTGCTATGGTAATCATAGTAGGCTAATGACTGAACCTTTTTTGTCTCTCATATTCATTTTTCATGTTTTTGTTTCTATGCTTTTTCAGCACTTGACTGACCTGAATGACGGACACCAGCCTTATAAAAATGTAAGAATTATCCAGAAGTCTTTTTTTCAGAGATAAGCACAGGAATGTAATGGTATGGCTGCCCTACTCTACAAATAAGGCAGTAGGAGATGCAGACAAAGATATGCCACTAAGGCTGGAGGTTCAGTGATGAATATCTAAGGACTTCTCATTATTCAGTGCTATGCTGCACAGGATTTGCGTTTGCATGCTTATCTCAGAATAACACAAAACAGAAGTGGCTGAAACATGAAGGAATGATTGTACTTGTAGCTCTGTGCATAGGAAGCACTAGTATTTTATTAAAAAATATCCATACTTAGCTGCCATGCATTTTAAGTGACAGAATTAAACTGCTAGATAGTAGTTTTATTTCTCATCTTTCTCCACTGATTCACAGAAACAGAGTACCACGGCTGATATTGCAATAGATTTAGAGTGCAGTTGCAGAACTCTTTTACATATAATAAAATTGAATCGTATACTTCATACAGGCCAATGGATCCACCCCAATTGTTGCACACATGTCTTGGAATTGTACACGGAAATGGGCATTTTTACGAATTTCTTGTTTGTGTTTGCTGGCAAACTCCTCGAGATTTGTTTTAAACATATCCAACTGTTTTGACATCTGGAAGATAAACAACATAAGAAGTAGTGAGTCAAATGTAGGATAGCAACTACTGTGTCCCAGAAGGGGCAGAGCTCCAGCTGGAGATTACAGGCAGAAACCTTTTCTGTGGCACAATTTGTGATTAGATTTTTCTGTGATCTAGCTTAACCAAAAGTCTGAAATGTGTTTTAATACAATATAGAAAGGAAGAGGTACACAGCAGAAGCAAAAAGTATTTGTTCAAAAAAATATTTGTATTATTCAAAAAGAGGTCTGTTTTGGAACTCAGTGTAGGCCTTACAGATTGTAGGTACTCTGTTTATATGGGACCGAAAACTCATTTTTGAAGATAAGTTCCCACAAATGTATGCAGCATGGGTGCAAAGTATGAGCCACAATCTCTGTGCAGACTTTAGCTTCCCCAATTTGGCCCAGCCCCTATTTTGTGCATGTCAACATATATGTGTGCCATGAGCACTGAAAATACTTTTCCCCAGAATGAGGGGAACATAGTAACCAAAATGTGTTTCACACATATACACACACGTTTTGAGTGTATGTTCCACAACATTGTAATTTATGTCAGTTGAATATTAGCTCTCTGGGCCTGGTCAGAATGAGAAATTACTGCTTACCTAATGATTTCCTTTTCTTTAGTATAGACAGGTGGATCCAGAACAAGTGGGTTATGCACCTCTACCAGCAGATGGAGACAGAGCAAAGCTGACATCACAGTATATATACCCCTCCAGTCACATCAGCCTGCCAGTATTCTCTGCAAAAGCCAACTGTGGACAAACTAACAAAACTCGATTAATAACAGATAACCATTCCAGCACTCAGCCAACAGGAAAACATTGAGCTCAGACAAAGAATGTATGAACACTAGTCTAGGGACTGGATTAACACTTACCAGTAACCCTTGGAAACACTCAGCCATGCAGGAGGACAATAGCACATGGACAGGAAGGTTGATCCACCTGTCTATACTAAAGAAAAGGAAATTATCAGGTAGGTAGTTATTTCTCATTTCTTAGCATTTAGACAGGTGGATCCAGAGCAAGTGGGATGTACCAAAGTTACTCTCAAACAGGGCAGGAGGCTGCCAGTGGTCCAGTCAAAAACCACACGTGAAAAGACTGTGTCCTCTCGGGCCTGCACATCCAGACGATAATACCTGGAAAAGGTGTGTAAGGAGGACTTTGTCGCAGCTCGGCAAATGTTGAGGTGAGACAATTTAACTTCCGGCTATGACATTGCCTGAGCCCTAGTGGAATGAGCCCTAACCTGACTAGGCAACAGCTGCTCAGCATTGACATATGTGGCCCCGACTACCTCTTTAGCTATTGTAGCTCGCCCTGTTTACTTCCACTGTGGAGGACAAACAGGTGATATGTCTTCTGGAAAGGTTTAGAAACCTCCAGATACCTCACGGGTTGCAACAGGCAATATTCATCCACATCTCTCTCTATCCAGAGATGGCAGGGAAATGGACTGATTCAAGTGAAAATCCGAGACCCCTTTTGGCAAAAAAAGAAGGAACAGTACGCAGCTATATCGCCCCTGGAGTCAACCGAAGGAATGGCTCCCAGCAAGACAAGGCCTGCAGCTCAGATACTCTTCGCACAGAACAAATTGCCACAAGAAACACTGTTTCCAGCAGAGCGCACTGTTAACCCGCGATTGGACACGCGTTTGACATGCTAGCTTTACCCCTTATTCAGTAAGGGGTAATAATGCATCAAAAATATGTTATATTGTAAAGCGCAATGCTGAATTACTGTTTGAATGTAAACCGAGGTGATGTTACTTACGTACCCCAGTATAGAAAAATCTATAAATAAATAAATAATAATAAATAAAAACGCGCGTCCAACCCCCCCGAACCTAATAGCGCCCGCAACATGCAAATGCATGTTGATGGCCCTATTAGGTATTCCCACGCGATTCAGTAAGTAAAATGTGCAGCCAAGCCGCACATTTTACTTTAAGAAATTAGCACCTACCCAAAGGTAGGCGTTAATTTCTCTCGGCACCGGGGAAGTGCACAGAAAAGCAGTAAAAACTGCTTTTCTGTGCACCCTCCGACTTAATATCATGGCGATATTAAGTCGGAGGTCCCAAAAGTTAAAAAAAAAAAAAAAGTAAAAAAGAAAAAGAAAAAAAAAATTGAAATAGGCCCGCGGGTTGAAAACCAGATGCCCAATTTTGCTGGCGTCTGGTTTCCGAACCCATGGCTGTCAGCGGGCTCGAGAACCGACGCCGGCAAAATTGAGCGTCTACTGTCAAACCCACTGACAACCGCTGCTCCTGTCCGAAAAGAGGCGCTAGGGATGCGCTAGTGTCCCTAGCGCCTCTTTTTACCGCCGGCCCTCATTTAAATAAATTAAATTACTGTATTGCGCGCACAGGAGGCTCTCCCATGATTTTTACTGTATCGGCCCATTTGGTAGGTAACCTGGCCTTTCCCCTAGGCCTCCAAGGTAGAGGTTTTCAGGAATGACAAGCAAAAGGAATAACAGACATAACTTTGTTTTATTGTTCCACACAGAATCATATTCTTTTGATCAATTACATGCACAATATGATATATCTCAAACAGTTCTAATGGAGAAATTACTTACCTGATAATTTCGTTTTCCTTAGTGTAGACAGATGGACTCAGGACCAATGGGTATAGTGTGCTCCTCATAGAAGTTGGAGATGGATCAGATTTCAATCTGACATCAGCCCTAGTACACATACCCCTGCAGGAAGTGCAGCACTTCAATATTCTCTTCGAAAAGCATTGTGGATATATGTGTCACCGACTAATTTGATTAATTTTATAACTTGGTTTAACTTTAACACTTGATTAACTTGGTAAATTTGATCTGGTTGACTTGGCTATAGCTGGAGACCGCCAGGATACTCAACCGGAAAGCGTCACCACCTGGATGGGTGAGTGTCCTAGGTGAATGAAAACATGGCTTACCCTTGAATCATTCGAAGGTCCATGCGTAATGGCAGCCAAGGGTGGGATGCTGAGTCCATCTTTCTACACTAAGGAAAACGAAATTATCAGGTAAGTAATTTCTCCATTTCTAGCATGTAGCAGATGGACTCAGGACCAATGGGATGTATAAAAGCTACTCCTGAAGCGGATGGGAGGCTGTCCTTGACCCACTTAGTACTGCCCTTGCAAGGGCCGTGTCCTCCCGAGCCTGAACATCCAGGCGGTAGAACCTGGAGAAGGTGTGGATGGAGGACCATGTCGCCGTCCTGCAAATCTCGGTGGGCAACAGCATTCTGATTTCTGCCCAGGACACTGCCTGGGCTCTAGTAGAATGGGCCTTGACCTGTAGAGGCGGTGGCTTGCCTGCTTCTACGTAGGCCGCCTTGATGACATCCTTGATCCAGCAGGCTATGGTTGCCCGCGAGGCCGCTTCCCCTTGTCTTTTCCTGCTGTGAAGGACGAACAGGTGGTCCATTTTTCTTACGGGTTCCGACATTTCCAGGTATCTTGATAGGAGTCTGCCGATGTTGAGGTGGCGTAGGTTACAAGCCTCTTCCAAATTCTTCAACTCATCTGGCGATGGTAGCAAGATGGTTTGGTTAAGATGGAAGTTTGACACCACTTTGGGAAGGAACGAAGGGACCGTGCGTAGCTGGATGGTTCCCGGGGTGAGCCTGAGGAATGGTTCACGGCAGGACAGTGCTTGTAGTTCCGAGATGCGGGCTGAACAAACTGCCAGCAGGAATGCTGTCTTTAAGGATAACAGGTGGAGTCACAGACCTCGGAGAGGCCGGAAGGAGTTTCCTGCTAGAAAATCCAAGACCAAGTTGAAATTCCAAAGAGCTACCGGCCACTTTAGTGGTGGGCGGATGTGTTTAACTCCTTTCAGGAAGCGTGAGACGTTCGGGTGAGAAGTAATGCTGTCGCCCTCGCTCTTGGAGCCATAGCAGGACAATGTGGCTACCTGTACCTTGATGGAGTTGAGGGGACAGCCCCTTCTGTAGCCTGTTCTGTAGGAATTCCAGGATCACGGGAACTTTGAGCGTGGTATGATGTCATGGTCCTTGCACCCGGTTTCGAATACTCTCCAGATCCTTATGTACATTAAAGATGTGGAGAACTTGCGTGCTCTGAGTAGGGTGTCGATTACAGCCCCCAAGTACCCGCTCTCTCTCAGGCGCACCCTCTCAATGACCAGGCTGTAAGAGAATTGAGCTGGATCCTCGTGGAGGATCGGTCCTTGTTGAAGCAGGTCTCTGTGTGGAGGCAGTGGCAGGGGGTTCCCTGCTAGAGTCTTCTCATGTCTGCATACCATGGTCTTCTTGGCCAGTCTGGGGCTACCAGAAGTACTAGTCCCCTGTGAAGCTGTATCTTGTGAATGATTGCGCCCAATAGGGGCCATGGCGGGAAGGCATATAATAGGGTCCCCTGTGGCCAGGTCTGTACCAGGGCATCGATCCCCTGGGACTGAGGTTCCCACCTGCGGCTGAAGTACCTGGGTACTTGGGCGTTGGACCGGTTTGCCAGGACGTCCATGTCTGGTGTCCCCCACCGGTTCACTATCATTTGGAACGCCGCGGATGACAGCATCCGTTCTCCTGGGTCTAGACTTTCTCTGCTGAGGTAGTCTACCGTGATGTTGTCTTTCCTGGCGATGTGGGCGGCTGAGATCTCCTGGAGGTTTACTTCTGCCCATGACATTAGAGGGTCGATTTCTAGAGACACCTGTTAGCTTCTGGTTCCCCCTGATGGTTGATGTAGGCCACTGTTGTTGCATTGTCCGACATTACTCTGACTGCTTTGCCTCGGAGCCTGTGAGCGAATCTTAGGCAGGCAAGTCTGATCGCCCGCGCTTCTAGGCGGTTGATGTTCCATCCCGACTCTTCTGCATTCCACTGCCCTTGGGCGGTTAACTCCTCGCAATGTGCTCCCCATCCGCGTAGGCTGGCATCTGTGGTGAGCAGGGTCCATGTTGGTGAAGATAGCCTCGTCCCCTGTTTCAGGTGGCTGCCCTGCAGCCACCACCATAACTGGGTCCGGACTCTGCCCGGGAGTGATAGACGGACAGCGTAGTTCTGGGACCGTGGATGCCATCGTGTCAGAAGTGAGCGCTGTAGGGGTCTCATGTGAGCTCGCGCCCGTGGCACTACTTCCAAGGTGGATGCCATCAGACCGAGGACTTGTAGGTAAATCCCAAGCTATGGGGCGAGGTTCGCTCAGGAGGGCTTGTAACCGGTTCCTCAGTTTTGATCTCCTTGTGGAGGTCAGGCTGACCTTGTCCTCTTTGGTGTTGAATCGGACTCCTAGGTATTCTAGCGACTATGAGGGTTGCAAACAACTCTTGTTTGTGTTGACCACCCATCCGAGGCTCTCCAGTAGAGATTTGACTCTGTTGGTTGCTTGGTGACTTTCCTCTGGCGATTTCACCCTGATCAGCCAATCGTCTAGGTAAGGGTGCACGAGGATTCCTTCCTTCCTCAGTGTTGCCGCCACCACCACTATGATCTTGGTGAATGTCCGGGGAGCTGTGGCTAACCCGAAGAGAAGTGCCCGGAACTGGTAGTGACGGTCCAGGATTTTGAAGCGTAGGAAGCGCTGATGTTCTTGATGAATCGGGATGTGAAGGTAGGCCTCCGAAAGATCCAGGGATGTGAGGAACTCTCCCGGTTGTATCGCCTTTATTACAGAGCGTAGGGTTTCCATGCGAAAACTGGGGGATCCTCAGGTGGCGGTTGACCAACTTGAGGTCCAGGATGGGCCTGAACGTCCCCTCTTTCTTGGGGATGATAAAATAAATGGAATTTATTTGGTTTTTTTTATAATGCCCAGTATTTTTTATAATGCCCAGTATTTATTTCTTGTGGGGGCACTGGGGTTATGGCCTCGAGGGCCAGTAGCCTGGTCAGTGCAGTTTCCACTGCCACCCTCTTGGAGGGGTCGTGGCAGGGGGATTCCACGAACTTGTCCTGGGGGGGGGTTCGTAGGAAATTAAGATAGTATTCCTCTCGAATGATGGTTAGGACCCACTTGTCCGAAGTTATCTCGACCCATCTGTGGTAGAATAGGGCTAGTCTGCCCCCTATGGCTTCTTCCCTTGAATGGGTCGGCTGAATCTCATTGTGGGGTACGGCTAGGGCCTGGACCCGAGCTGGTTCCCCTCTTGTTGTGCTTGTTCCAAAAGGACTGGTTCCTGACCATAGGGCGGGGTGCTTGGTAGTTGCTTCTGTATGGATTGAAGCGCTGTGAACTTCTGCCCCTGGAAGATCGGGGGAAGGGTCGCTGGTTTTTCTTATTCCTGTCCTCCGGTAGTCGCAGTAACAGTTGTTAGCCAGTTTCTCTAGTTCGCTGCCGAACAGAAGGAATCCTTTGAAGGGCATCCTTGTGAGACGCGTTTTGGAAGATGCGTCAGCAGACCAGTTTCGGAGCCAGAGTTGTCGCCTGGCAGCCACAGCTGATGACACTCCTCTGGCCGCTGTGCACACCAGATCGGAGGCAGCGTCCACAAGGAATGATACTGCTGGTTCCATGGCCTCCCCAGGGGTGTTGTTCCTGGTCTGAGATAGGCAGGCACGTGTCACTACGGTGCAGCAGGCCGCTATTTGTAGAGACATAGCGGCGACGTCAAATGACTGTTTAAGGATGGATTCCAGACGCCAGTCCTGAGCATCTTTGAGCGCTGCTCCTCATTCCACTGGGATAGTAGTGTGCTTCGAGATCGCGCAGACCATGGCAGCCACTTTTGGGCATGTCAGAAGGTCCTTGGCCGCCGGGTCCAGGGGGTACATGGCTGTCATAGCTCGTCCCCCTTTAAATGTGGACTCTGGAGCACTCCATTCCATGTCTATTAACTGCTGGGCGGCTTGTAAGAGAGGGAAATGGCGAGAAGTTTGGCGGAGTCCCTCTAGCAGGGGGTTCGCCTTAGGCTCCCCCGAAGCGCCTGCGTCCGGGATAGCGAGCTCCTTCAGACTGGGGCTACCAGGTCTGGGAGCTCATCCTTGGTGAAGAAGCGTCTCATGGTTCCGTGAGGTTCTGTCCCCGGGGGGAGTTCCCCTTCCTCTAGGGGCTCTGTTTCTTCTTCAGAGTTGTCCGTGTCCCCATAGGTGGGGCTTCTGGGTTATGGAAACATTTGTCTAGGCCTAGAGAGCCCTATAGCATAAGGGTCTTCTGGTGGAGACTGTGGCTGTCTAGTCGGAGGCTCCGTCTGCATGTGGAAGAATTCCACCCATGAGATAGACACTGGGTCAAAGCTATGGGGCATTGAGTCCCTGGGGGTCCCCGTCTGAGGGGGTGTCCCGCTGGAATTTGCTAGGTCCGGGGTACTCACTGAGGAGCTAGTACTCTGTCCTGGGTGGGACTGGCCCTGGCCTGGATATCCCAGGACCTCCTCGCATTGGGCGCACAGGGCGTTGGCCTCTTCGCTTTGTGTGGCTCTGATATGGCATGCTGGGCAGAGGCCTTTGGCCTTGAGCTCCGTTCCCGGTGGTGCCATGGCTGTAGGTGCATGGTTTAATGGAACAAAGTCAGCATAGCTTTACCCAAGGCAAGTCTTGCCTCACAAATCTGCTTCACTTTTTTGAAGAAGTTAATAAACATGTGGATAAAGGTGAACCGGTAGATGTAGTATACTTGGATTTTCAGAAGGCATTTGACAAAGTTCCTCATGAGAGGCTTCTAGGAAAAGTAAAAAGTCATGGGATAGGTGGCGATGTCCTTTCGTGGACTGCAAACTGACTAAAAGACAGGAAACAGAGAGAAGGATTAACTGGACAATTTTCTCAGTGGAAGGGAGTGGGCAGCGGAGTGCCTCAGGGATCTGTATTGGCACCCGTACTTTTCAATATATTTATAAATGATCTGGAAAGAAATACGAGTGAAATAATGTTGAGATTACTTACCTGATAATCTCCTTTTCCTTAGTGTAGACAGATGGACTCAGAACAAGTGGGTATAGTGTGCTCGTGCTAGCAGTTGGAGACGGATCTGACGTCAGCACGGGTACATATACCCCCACAGGAAGTGAAGCAACTCAGTAATCTTCCTTGCAAAAGCTGTTATGGATATATGTGTACTGACCGATCGATGAATTAGTGAAACAGGATTCCCCTGACCGATTGAAAATAGCTGGAGACCGCCAGCGTTCCCAACCGGAAGACGTCGACACCTGGTAGAGTGGATGCACTCATGTAAGAAGTGATAAGGCTTACCTTGAATCGGTGAAACCCCTGTATACCGGCAGCCGGGCGGGATGCTGAGTCCATCTGTCTACACTAAGGAAAAGGAGATTATCAGGTAAGTAATCTCAACATTTCCTAGCGTGTAGCCAGATGGACTCAGAACAAGTGGGATGTACAAAAGCTACTGCTATTAAGTTCACTTAGAGAATAGCCACTGCCGTTAGCAATGGTTACATGGAATAGACTTAGTTTTTGGGTACTTGCCAGGTTCTTATGGCCTGGATTGGCCACTGTTGGAAACAGGATGCTGGGCTTGATGGACCCTTGGTCTGACCCAGTATGGCATTTTCTTATGTTCTTATGTACTCCCGAGCCAGGCGGGAGGCTGCCTGAGGACCGCGTAGGACTGCCCTCGCAAATGCTGTGTCCTCCCTGGCCTGGACATCCAGACGGTAAAATCTGGAAAAGGTATGGAGGGAGGACCATGTCGCCGCCTTATATATCTCCGCAGGAGACAGCATCTTAGATTCTGCCCAGGAGGCTGCCTGCGCTCTGGTAGAATGAGCCTTGACCTGCAGAGGCGGTGACTTCTCGGCCTCTACGTAGGCCGCTCTGATAACTTCTTTGATCCAGCGGGCGATGGTGGGCCGTGAGGCCGCTTCTCCTTGTTTCTTCCCGCTGTGAAGGACGAACAGGTGGTCCGTCTTTCGTACTGCTTCTGTCATTTCCAGGTATCTGGGCAGTAATCTGCCGATGTCGAGATGGCGTAGCAAACGCCCTTCTTCTGATTTCTTCAAACCCGCCGTGGTTGGCAAGGATATGGTTTGGTTGAGGTGAAATTGTGAGACTACTTTAGGTAAAAAGGAGGGAACTGTGCGAAGATGGATAGCCTCCGGAGTGATTCTGAGAAAGGGATCACGGCAGGACAGCGCTTGTAGCTCCGAGATGCGGCCTGCTGAACACACAGCCAATAAGAACACCATCTTCAAAGTTAGAGAACGGAGAGACAGGCCCCGGAGGGGTCTGAAGGTGGATCCCGCAAGAAAATCCAAAACTATGTTGAGGTTCCACATGGGCACTGGCCACTTCAGTGGCGGACGAATGTGCTTGACTCCTTTCAGGAAGCGGGAAACATCTAGGTGCGTGGCAATGGTCTTGCCCTCCCTCCTGGGACCGTAGCAAGACAGCGCAGCCACCTGAACCTTGATGGAGCTTAGGGAGAGACCCTTCTGAAGCCCATCCTGCAGGAAATCCAGAACAATAGGGATAGTAGTCACATGTGGATTGGTGCCATGAGTGTCGCACCAGGCTTCAAATACTCTCCAGATCCTTATGTAGGTGAGGGATGTGGAAAACTTGCGAGCTCGGAGGAGTGTGTCTATCACCGGCTCCGAGTAACTTCTTTTCTTCAGCCTAGCCCTCTCAATGGCCAAACCGTAAGAGAGAATTGAGCCGGATCCTCGTGGAGGATGGGACCTTGACGAAGCAGGACCCTGAGAGGAGGCAGGGGAAGAGGCTCCCCTGTCAGTAGTCTTCTCATGTCCGCGTACCAGGGTCTTCTTGGCCAGTCTGGTGCCACTAGAAGAACTAGGCCCCTGTGCCTCTGAATCTTGTGTATAAGGGCGCCCAGCAGGGGCCACGGCGGAAAGGCATATAGCAGAGTCCCTGGAGACCATGGCTGAACCAGGGCGTCGATCCCTTGAGAGAACAGATCTCGCTTGCGGCTGAAGTATCTGGGAACTTGAGCATTGGACCTGTCCGCTAGTAGGTCCATGTCCGGAGTCCCCCACTGATCCACAATCATCTGGAAGGCTGTGGGGGACAGCTGCCATTCTCCCGGATTTAGGCTTTCCCTGCTGAGGAAGTCTGCCGCGGTGTTGTCCCTTCCGGCAATGTGGGCGGCGGAGATGTCCTGGAGATTCGCCTCTGCCCAAGCCATCAGCGAGGCTATCTCTAGGGACACCTGTTGGCTTCTGGTTCCGCCCTGTCGGTTGATGTATGCCACCATGGTGGCGTTGTCGGACATCACTGACTGCTCTGTTCCGCAGTCTGTGAGCAAATCGCAGGCAGGCTAACCGAACTGCCCGTGCCTCTAGACGGTTGATGTTCCACCCCGACTCTTCTCTGTTCCACCGCACTTGGGCGGTGAGCTCTTCGCAGTGTGCTCCCCATCCGCTCAGGCTGGCATCTGTGGTGAGCAGAGTCCACCTGGGGGAGGACATCTTCGACCCCCTGCTCGTGTGGTCGGACTGCAACCACCACCGTAGCTGGGTCCGCACTCTGGCTGGTAGAGGTACATGCATGGAATAATTCCGGAAGCGTGGGCTCCATCGAGAGAGAAGGGAGCGTTGTAGTGGTCTCATATGGGCCCGTGCCCAGGGTACCACTTCCAAGGTGGATGCCATGAGACCGAGAACCTGCAGATAATCCCAAGCTATGGGCCGGCTGGCTCCCATCAAGGACCGTAGACGCGTCTGGAGTTTTAACCTTCTCTTGGTGGTGAGGCTGACTTTGTCTGCCTGGGTGTCGAAATGGACTCCCAGATATTCCAGTGATTGGGAAGGCTGTAGGCAGCTCTTGTTTAGGTTGACTACCCATCTCAGGCTTTCCAGCAGGGAGATCACTCTGTTGGTTGCCCGATGGCTCTCCTCTCGGGATTTCGCCCTGATCAGCCAATCGTCTAGGTAGGGTTGGACAAGGATTCCTTCCCGTCTAAGCGCCGCTGCTACCACTACGATCACCTTGGTGAAGGTCCGCGGCACCGTGGCTAACCCAAAGGGCAAAGCCCGGAATTCAAAGTGTCGTCCCAGAACCTTGAAGCGTAGATAACGCTGATGATCCTGATGGATCGGGATATGCAGGTAGGCTTCTGACAAGTCTAAGGCCGTAAGGAACTCCCCTGGCTGTACTGCGGTCTTGATTGAGCGCAGAGTTTCCATGCGAAACCTCGGGACCCTTAAGTATCGGTTGACTGACTTGAGGTCTAATACGGGCCGGAAAGTGCCCTCTTTCTTGGGTACCATGAAATAAATGGAATAGTGCCCAGAATCCATTTCCCATGCAGGTACTGGGATTATGGCTTTCAAGGACAGGAGCCTCGCCAGGGTAACTTCTAATGCCGCCTTCTTGTGGATTGGACACGGAGACTCCACAAACCTGTCTGGAGGGGTGTGATGGAAGTCCAGATAATAGCCCTCTCGGATGATGGCGAGGACCCACTGGTCCGACGTAATCTTGACCATCTGGGGTAGAAGAGGGTTAACCTGCCCCCTATGGCTCCATCCCCCGGATGGATCGGCTGATTCTCATTGTGAGGCACGGCCGGGACCTGTCCCCGAGCCGGCTCCCCTCTTGCGCTGCTTGGTCCGAAAGGCCTGGTTTCTGGCCTGAGGACGAGGTGCCTGGTAGCGACTCCTATAGGGAGTGAAGGGTTGGGAGCTTCTACCTCTGGTGGGCCTCGGAAAGATGCGCTGGTTCCTCTTGGACCTGTCTTCCGGCAGTCGAGGTACTGGAGAGGCGCCCCATGTGCTGGCCAGTTTATCTAAGTCGCTGCCGAACAGAAGAGAACCCTTGAACGGCATTCTAGTGAGACGTGTCTTAGAAGGAGCATCGGCTGACCCTCTAAGAAGTTGGACGCCGACTGCTGGGGGTCGCGTAACTAGTTAGCATGGAGGAGTCTCGTTCTTTATCGGAATTAACCATGCCACTTGTCCCTCTAAGAAGGTAGTATTGGAAAACATGCTCAGCGAGCGTGCAGGCACTCCAAACTGCTTTGGAGACGGAAATTACTGAGTTGCTTCACTTCCTGTGGGGGTATATGTACCCGTGCTGACGTCAGATCCGTCTCCAACTGCTAGCACGAGCACACTATACCCACTTGTTCTGAGTCCATCTGGCTACACGCTAGGAAATCAAATTTGCAGATGACACACAATTGTTCAGAGTAGTTAAATCACAAGCAGATAGTGATAAATTGCAGGAAGACCTTGTGAGACTGGAAAATTGGGCATCAAAATGGCAGATGAAATTTAGTGTGGATAAGTGGCAAGGTGATGCATATAGGGAAAAATAACCCATGCTATAGTTACACAATGTTAGGTTCCATATTAGGTGCTACAACCCAAGAAAGATCTGGGCGTCATAGTGGATAACACATTGAAATCGGTTCAGTGTGCTGTGGCAGTCAAAAAAGCAAACAGAATGTTGGGAATTATTAGAAAGGGAATGGTGAATAAAACGGAAAATGTCATAATGCCTCTGTATTGCTCCATGGTGAGACCGCACCTTGAATACTGTGTACAATTCTGGTCGCCGCATCTCAAAAAAGATATAATTGTGATGGAGAAGGTACAGAGAAGGGCGACCAAAATGATAAGGGGAATGGAACTGCTCCCCTATGAGGAAAGACTAAAGAGGTTAGGACTTTTCAGCTTGGAGAAGAGACGGCTGAGGGGAGATATGATAGAGATGTTTAAAATCATGAGAGGTCTAGAACGGGTAGATGTGAATTGGTTATTTACTCTTTCAGATAATAGAAAGACTAGGGGGCACTCCATGAAGTTAGCATGGGGTACATTTAAAACTAACCGGAGAAAGTTCTTTTTTACTCAACGCACAATTAAACTCTGGAATTTGTTGCCAGAGGATGGGGTTAGTGCAGCTGTGTTTAAAAAAGGATTGGATAAGTTCTTGGAGGAGAAGTCCATTACCTGCTATTAATTAAGTTGACTTAGAAAATAGCCACTGCTATTACTAGCAACGATAACATGGAATAGACTTAGTTTTTGGGTACTTGTCAGGTTCTTATGGCCTGGATTGACCACTGTTGGAAACAGGATGCTGGGCTTGATGGACCCTTGCTCTGACCCAGTATGGCATGTTCTTATGTTCTTAGGAGAATGCTGCCAAGATTTTAGTGGATGCAAAATAACAGAAAATGCAATGTGAAAGCTTGTAAATTCGGCTTTACTTTAACTGATTTATGCATTAGATATAAGATAGAAAGTGGGACGTTAAGAATTTATGCACTATTTTGTCCTAAAATTTATCTTTTTTGGGAAGACGTGCTATTTAGTATTCAGACTTTTGATGGTGCTTTATTAAGTTCATTTGAATTTAGGTTGCCTTTGCCTATGTACAATTCTGGTCGCCACATCTCAAAAAAGATATAGTTGCGGTGGAGAAGGTACAGAGAAGGGCAATCAAAATGATAAAGGGGATGGAACAACTGAAGGCTGAAGAGGTTAGGGCTGTTCAGCTTGGAGGGGGGATATGATAGAGGTCTTTAAAATCATGAGAGGTCTTAAACGAGTAGATATGAATCGGTTATTTACACTTTCAGATAATAGGAGGACTAGGGGACACTCCATGAAGTTAGCAAGTAGCCCATTTAAGACTAATCAGAGAAAATTCTTTCATTCAATGCACAATTAAGCTTTGGAATTTGTTGCCAGAGGATGTGGTTAGCGCAGTTAGTGTAGCTGGGTTCAAAAAAGGTTTGGATAAGTTCTTGGAGGAGAAGTCCATTAACTGCAATTAATCAAGTTGACTTAGGGAATGGCCTCTGCTATTACTGGCATCAGTAGCATGGGATCTTCTTGGTGTTTGGGACTTGCCAAGTTCTTGTGGCCTGGTTTGGCCTCTGTTGGAAACAGGATGCTGTGCTTGATGGGACCCTTGGTCTGACCCAGCATGGCAATTTCTTATGTTCTTAGGTTTTATGCAATGTGTTCATGTAGCTGTTTTGGTAGCACACTTACTTTCTAAACTTTTGGCTTGTTATGGTTCCAGTCCAGTTCAGACTAGATGCAACTGGAACACTTGGATGCTTTATATACACACACATCAGGTGTTAGCTAAAGATTACCTGGCTAATTTTAAAAAGAATGAGCATGCACCCATAAACATGCATATCAGCACCCGAGCAGAGATACGATGCAGTTTTATGTTGTGCACATGCATATTGTGATGCAGTACGACCTGGCCCGGGGCAGAAACAGCCGAGACACAGCCAAGCAGAAGCTAGTGGTACCAAACTTAGCCACCGGAGGGCGCTGAGGAAGGTAGCAAAGACTACACTTCCCAGGTTCCCTGAACCAACACCTGACCCCTGGCTGGAGCCTGAGCAGGAACAGGTGGAAGAAATTGGGACTGATCCCTATGACTCAGCAGAGTCCATGGACGTTGAGGAAGAGGGCGTGCCATCGTGGTGGAGCTGGCCACAAAAGCCCGGCTCCTCAGAGTCTCAGGAGGAGGAGATGGAGGTAAGCTGGGGAGAGGAAAGCTCCAGCTGTTCCTCTATGGAGGTGGAATAACCAGGAGGTTGGGGGATGGTAAATCCTGTATTGCTGTATGGAGGTATGAGAAAGGCTGGAAGGGAATTGTGGTTTTAAATGCTGTTTACCCTGGGCTTGTAAGGACAACCACGCATTAGTATAAGGCTGCAGCCAGCGAGCTACAGCACCACATTAAACTCTTTATTGATTAAGATCCTTTTTCTGTGTACTGTTTAGTCAGAGTGCCAGGCCCAGTCCTGGCACTCCCAGAGGCTGTGAGGAGTCCATAGCAGCGCTGTGCATGAGCTGTGCAAGTGGACGGGACGTGGCATAGGAGCAAAGCCGGAGGCCTGAAGCCCAGCAAAGCCTCACAGCCTGCTGAGCGGATGGGCCTGATCGTGACAATATGCAAGTTTCATTTAAAATACCCCACCGTGCAAGTGTGTGCGCATGATTTTAAGAGGTGGCTCAAGTAAATGTCTCGCAAGTATTACCACCAGGGCTTTAGCAGATTTTAGGTGCATATGCTCACACAAGGGGAAAAGGAAAATTGGTTCTTACCTGCTAAGTTTCGTTCCTGACAGTGGGTTGAGCCTCCTGTCCAGCAGATGGAGACAGACCAAAACTGAAAGGGTATCCTATATCAGGACAGAGCCTACCCTGCATCCCTTCAGTATAAACACTTTCAAAGCAGATAACTCTCAAAAGATCAAGCAAGTAACAAGAAAACAGATAAATTGAACAACTAAAAGAATTCCGAGTAAAAAAAAATGCTCTTGCATAAAGATTCATTTTCATCTAGAAGATGCTTCTGGTGCCTTAAAGCAATAATAGAAGATTCAGGTATCCGGAAACCCGTAAAGGAAGAAACTTCGAACGGACGGAACAGATCTAGCATGGGAGGGTGTCTGGACTGATCCGTGGTACTACAGGAACAAAAATTAGCAGATAAGAACCAATTTTCCTTTCCGTACCCGGATCAGTCCAGACCATGGGATGTACCAAAGCTTCCCTAAACATGGTGGGACCGAGACAGTCCCGCTCGAAGAACCTGCCGCCCGAAGGAGCCAAAAACTGGAGCCTGTACATCGAGACGGTAATGACGAGCAAAAGTATGCAGAGATTTCCAAGTAGCTGCCCTACATATTTCCTGCGGAGAGACAGACTGACTCTCCGCCCAAGAAGTGGCTTGAGAACGCAAGGAGTGGGCCTTTAAGCCTTTCGGAACCGATCGGCCCTTACAGATGTAAGCTGATGCAATAGCTTCCTTTAGCCAATGAGCAATCGTGGCCTTTGAAGCCTTGTTACCCTTATTTGGGCCACTCCACAGTACAAACAGGTGATTCGAGACCCGGAACTCATTTGTAACCTGGAGATATAGTAGCAAAACCAGTTTTATATCCAGGCGCCGCAGGTCACCCCCAGAAGTGTTTGCTATGTCTTCAGAGGAAAAGGCCAGGAGTTCTACTGACTGATTGACGTGAAAAGAAGACCCTACCTTTGGCAAGAAGGAGGGCACCGTCTTGAGGGATACCCCCGAATCAGAAAAACGTAGAAAAGGTTCCCTGCAAGATAAAGCTTGGAGCTCAGACACCTTTCTGGCGGAACAAATGGACAACAGAAAAATGGTTTTGAGAGTCAAATCCTCGGTAGAGGTTCGAAGGGAGCTTCGCAGAGAACCCGAAGAACCAAGTTAAGACTCCACGAGGGACTAGTAGCTCATACCGGCAGATTTAAAATGTTTGGCCCCCTTGAGGAAGCGAATGACATCCGGATGAGTCGCCACTGTGTAACCATCAATGTTGCCTAAGAGGGAGCCAAGAGCGGAAACCTGCACCCGCAAGGAACTGAAAGATAAACCCTTGGATAGACAGTTCTGAAAGAAGGAAAGGACCTGGGAAACCGGAGCCTTACGGGCCGACACTCCCGAAGCGGCGCATGCGTTTTCGAAAACCTTCCATACCCGGACATAAGCGAGAGAAGTAGCCGGCTTCCGAGCCCGCAACAGAGTGGATATAACTTCCTCCTTATATCCTTTCCTTCTCAATCTCCGCTGTTCAAAAGCGATCCGCCTGATCGAAAAATACGGGACCCTGTCGAAGGAGGTGTGAGAGATGCCAGAGGTGGAGAGGGCCATCCGTGGCGAGGTTCATCAGATCTGCGAACCACGGTCTGCGGGGCCAATCTGGAGCCACTGGAATGACGGGGCCCTGATGGAGCTCGATTTTTCGGAGCACTTTGCCCACTAGGGGCCACAGAGGGAACATGTACAGGAGAATGTTGTGAGGCCAGGAAAAGACCAACGCATCCACTCCTTCCGCGCAATGTTCCTTTCTGCGGTTGAAGAACCTGGGAGCTTTTGTATTGTTCATTGTGGCCATCAGATCTAAGTGTGGGGAACCCCACCTGTGGACGATCAGATTAATTGCTCTGTCTGACAACTCCCACTCACTGGGATCCAGCCGCTGGCGACTGAGGAAATCGGCTTGAACATTCTCCTTCCCTGCAATGTGAGATGCTGCTAGACACTCTAGGTGATGCTCCGCCCAAGCAAAAAGCTTGTTGGCTTCCAGAGCCACCAGGGGACTCCTGGTGCCTTCCTGCCGATTGATATAAGCTACCATGGTGGAGTTGTCCAAGAGAACCGCACCGCCTTGTGATGGAGTAAAGGAAGGAAGACCTTGAGAGTCAATCTATTGTTGTAATGTAAACCGAAGTGATTAGTAACTTTGTTACCAGAACTTCGGTATATAAAACTGTTAAATAAATAAATAAATGAGATTGGACTGGGGACCAGCATCCCTGTTTAGACTGGGTCTGGCATACCGCTCGCCAGCCTGAGAGGCTGGCATCCGTTGTGACCACTATCCACTGCGGTGTCTGAAGGGACACTCCCTTCAGAAGGTGGGTAGGCGAGAGACACCATTGCAGCTCGGCGACGATAGACTTGGAGAGCGGGAGAGACATCTGTAATTGCTCAGACACCAGCTTCCAGCAGGATAGCAACGCTTTCTGTAATGGGACGCATATGCGCAAAAGCCCAAGGAACCAGATCGATAGTGGAGGCCATGGACCCCAGGACCTGGAGGTAATCCCAGGCCATGGGCAGAGCAAGAGAGAAAGGAGCGCATTTGGTTCCTGAGTTTGAGCGCCCTCACGTCTGGAAGGAACATCTTGCCGACTCGAGTGTCGAATCGCACCCCCAAAAATTCCAGAGTCTAGCTGCAGCTTGCTCTTCGGAAAGTTGATTATCCACCCCAGGGAGGTCAGACAAGTTAGGACTTTGCCGACACCCGCTGACAGCCACGGGCTCGGAAACCGAACGCCGGCAAAATGGAGTGTCCGGTTTTCGACCCGACAGCCACCGGCCGACTTCAAAAATTTTTTTTAATTTATTTATTTTATTTTTTTTACCCTTCGGGACCTCCGACTTAATATCACCATGATATTATGTCGGAGGGTGCACAGAAAAGCAGTAAAAACTGCTTTTCTGTGCACTTTCCCGGTGCCCGAAGAAATTAGCGCCTACCTTTGG
The DNA here is from genome assembly GCF_901001135.1 of Rhinatrema bivittatum. Classification (NCBI taxonomy): domain Eukaryota; kingdom Metazoa; phylum Chordata; class Amphibia; order Gymnophiona; family Rhinatrematidae; genus Rhinatrema; species Rhinatrema bivittatum. The sequence goes on from NC_042626.1 coordinate 87,392,898, forward strand.
GTAGGCGCTAATTTCTGAAAGTAAAATGTGCGGCTTGGCTGCACATTTTACTTAGTGAATCACGTGCGAATACCTAATAGGGCCATCAACATGCATTTGCACGTTGAGGGCGCTATTAGTTTCGGCGGGTTGGACGCGCGTTTTCCACCCCTTACTGAATAAGGGGTAAGGGAAAATGCACGTCCAATGGCAGGTTAACAGTGCGCTCCTTTGGAGCGCACTGTAGTGTATCAGCCCGTTAGTGTTTCTTATAAGTTCAAATTGGTATGATTATGGTTGACGCGGTTGTTGTTTCTGTTCCTCAGTCTGGTTGACCGCAGGCCTCTTTCGACTTCCGCAGAGGGAGATTAGGTGAAGGTCTGGTAGATCTCGAGCAAATTCTAATGCATAGCCTTTTTCTATTACCTCCAGGACCCACTGATCCGTCGTGATCTTGGCCCATTCCTCGAGCAACAGGGACAACCGTCCACCTAAGTTTGGAACGGAGAAATGGGCTGGCCGTATTTCATTGGGAAGAGGACTTGGTAGCCGAGTGTTGCTAGCTACCATCCTGGAAGGGTCGACGTCCGCGAAAGGAATGAGACCAGGATTGGGATCTGGAAGAATTGCTTCTCGGAAAGGAGCCCCGGCATGGGGCACCTGCTATTATATCGACGTTGACCTCTGAAGCGAGTGCGGGAAGGAAAAAGTTTTAGACTGTTTCGGTCGGTCCTCCGGCAGCTTATGAAACTTATTCTCCCCCAGAGATTTAATAAGCTGCTCTAGGTCCTCACCAAAAAGCAACTGACCCTTGAAGGGGAGAGTTCCCAACTGCGCTTTAGAAGATGCATCGGCAGACCAATTTCTCAGCCAGAGGAGACGCCTGGCTGTGACTGCGGAGACCATGGCTTTGGCTTGTACCCGGAGAAGATCGTAAAGGGCATCGGCCCCATACGCAATCGCATCTTCTAGCCACTCCACCTGCTCTGCCTCTGCAGACGGGAAGTCTTGGGTGCTGAGTAGTTGTTGAACTCACCTGAGGCTTGCCCGCTGCATGAAACTGCTGCAGATTGTCGCCTGAACTCCTAAGGACAAGATCTCAAAGATGCATTTGAGATAGAATTCTAGTTTGCGGTCCTGGACATCCTTCAATGCCGTAACCCCCACCACTGGGATGGTGGTGTGCTTGGTAACCGCAGAGATGGAGGAATCCACCTTGGGTATCTTAAGCATATCCAAGCAATCCTCAGGGAGAGGGTAGAGCTTGTCCATAGCCCTACCCACCCAGAGTCCTGCCTCCGGGGTCTCCCACTCCCGAAGGAGCATCAGCTTGTGCATAGGATGAAACGGGAAGGTACGTGGTGGAGCTGTAAGTCCCGCCAGGACCGGGTCCACGTTAGCAGGCATAGTAGTAGTAACCGTATCCTCAGGGGGCACCTTAAAAATGTGCTGAGAAGCTCAGCTTATTTTAAACCTGCTTTTCAGAGGGTTTTTTTTTTTTCTCAGCAGAATCAGGGGAACTAACTTCCCTGCCCCAGGCTCAAGGGAGGTACATAGAAACATAGAAATGACGGCAGAAGACGACCAAATGGCCCATCCAGTCTGCCCAGCAAGCTTTCACACTTTTATTTTTATTTATTTATTTTTCTCATATCTGTTACTCTTGGCCTTTAGTAACCTTTTGGTTCTATTTCCCTTCCACCCCCGCCATTATTTATTTATTTAAAAAATTTTCTATACCATCGTTTAGTAATATACCATCACAACGGTTTACATTTCGGCACGAAATAGGTTGGTTAGGTTTCTAAGTTATCCATGGTGTGCCAATATTTTACGGTTACATAGTTCAGTAATATACTCTAAATGAGAGATGGGTTGGGGTTACCATTTATATGATTTTGGGATAATCATATATGTGTATACTGTTTCAATTTAATATTTAATAATGGGTAACAAAATAAAATTGTCAATTTTCTGTTTGTTGGTGACTTTCAGCTGTATGTATTGTTAGTCATCGCTCTCATTGTGAAATGCTTTTTTGAAAAGCCAAGTTTTTAGGCCTTTTTTGAAAAGTTTTAATTCTTTCATTAATCTCAGTTCAAGTGGTAATGTGTTCCACAATAATGGTCCTGCCAAAGATAGAGCTCTCTCTCTCACCTGGGTCAACTTTGCTGTTCTGACTGAGGGTATGGTTAGCAGTGCTTTATTGGCCGACCTGAGATTTCTTTGTGGGACATGTAATCGTAAAGCAGTGTTTAGCCAGTCGGCGTTTTCGTCATTGATTAATTTATGAATTGTGCAAAGTGTTTTGAATTGTACTCTCTGTTCTAATGGGAGCCAGTGTAAATCCGCAAGTGTTTGGGTAATATGATCTCTTCTGCCTTTTCCAGTAAGTATTCTGGCAGCTGAGTTTTGTAGTATTTGCAGTGGCCTGATTGTGGTGTATGGTAAACCTAGGAAAAGTGTGTTGTAGTAGTCTGTGCTGGCAAATATTAGTGCTTGTAGTACTGTACGAAAGTGTTCCTGTGTTAATAATGGTTTTAGTCTTCTAAGGACCATTAGTTTGGCATAGCCTTCTCTTACTTTTGTTGATATGTGTTGTTTTTGTTTTTTTTTTAATTTATATTTTATTCGTTTTTTAAACAATTTACATTGTATAAAACACAAAGCAAATTTTCTGTTACTATACACAAAACATACAAAGAAACATTTATCCCATAGATAATCAGTAGCACGAAAATCTAGTCCTCATTATGGGAGGCACTCTTCACAGGAAAACATAACATTAATGAAATCTGTAATCATACTTTACAGAAATAATGGGAGTTTAATTATTTTATGCAGTTATTCCTCAACCCGTCTGTTTATCTATTAAAAAGGATTCAAGGTGAGTGGGATCTTGGAAAATGAACTTGTTCTTTTGATATAACACTGAACACTTGCAGGGAAATTTTAAATAAAATGTTGCCCCAATAGCTAATACTCTAGGCTTCAGTGACAAAAATTGTTTACGTCTAGCTTGTGTTGCTTTAGCAACATCAGGAAATATTTGAATACGTTGACCACAGAAAATATGGTCTTTATTTTCAAAATACTTTTGTAAGACAAGATTTTTGTCCCTCTCTCTAGTAAAAGTTACCAAAAGTGTAGACCTTAATTGGATATCATCCTGAGAGGCTTCCAAGAATGATGTTAAGTTGGGGGATTGTTGAACTATATCCATTTCCTCTTGTCCCACCTGCAACCTTAATCTGGATTTAGGAATGTAGTATAGTTTAGATATAGCTGTCTCATCAATTGTCACTATAGATAGTACTTCTACCAAATATTTTTTTAATAACTCCATAGCAGAAAGTAATCTGGTCTCTGGAAAATTCAAAAACCTAAGATTTTTAACACGATTTTGATTTTCCAGGTTTTCTAACTGTCTGTGTTATCAAACCATCTTTAATAGAAGAATTATTTACTTCTTTTAACACCTCAATCTGGGTGGAGAAACCTTTACTTTGTTCTTCTAACTGCGTCATATGATTATTATATTTCTCCATTTCATTTTTAAATTCCAATGTAGTCATTCTATTTTGTTCAATTGATTTAGACAGAGTTTTTTGTAAATTATCCAGAACCTTCCATACATCTTTAAGGTAATGTTTTGGGGGTCTAATGGTTCCAGAGCCACCTCCTGTGGCTCAGTTCCCAGTTTCACCCCTATAGTTTCATTATTCGTTATCACATTTGACCCTTCACCAGTAAGATTCAAAAGTTCTCTTTGACCATTTAAACTTGAAAGAGATGTAGGATTAGAGTTTTCCATGTTGGATTGATTCAACTGCGTTAGCCCTTGTGGCTCTGGGGATCCTGATGAAAATGAAATTTCTGGAATTGTTCTTTGAGATGGTCGACTTACCCCTCTTGCTACGTGTGAGTCCATCAGCCCTCTCAGCGGAAGCCCTGGAGAGGAGGTCCAAATTTTAACCTTCCTCTTCCTGCCCATATGTAATAAGAATAAATCCAAGAAAAAATTTTCAGAAGGGGCGCGCGGCTTCGGCTGCGCGCCGTATCTTCCTCCAATTTAAGGTAATTCGGTCCGTCCCCTTCCGATGACCTCAGGGTGGGGGCGGAGCTTCCAGCGGGACCGGGATGATCTTGTGACTCCAACCCCGGCAAGGGGATAGGAGCCCTGAGCACAGTTCCAGGCTGCGCCTCTCTCAAAGAGAGGTTTCTCCCACAGATACCTCCCGATATGTGTTCTTTAAGGCTGATTTCAGTGTCCATAATAACTCCTAGGTTTCTAACCTTATCCTTTAACTCCACTAATTTATCATTTTTAAGTTTGATGGGATTTTGAATTCTTACAATGTTTTTTCGTTCAAGGTGTATAAATTCCGTTTTTTCTATGTTAATTACTAGTTCCATTTGAGATAATAGTTGATTTATTATGTCTAGATACATCATTGCAAAGTTCAGTGTTTTCTCAATTGACTCTTCCACTGGTAGAATTAGTTGGATGTCGTCAGCATATATGTTGTGTATGATACCTAGCCCTGCTAGTAGGTGGCAGAGGGGGAGCATGTAAATGTTAAATAGAGTCGCTGAGAGTGCTGAGCCCTGGGGGACTCCTGTTTTTAGGCCAATCTTGTCTGATATTGTGTTTTTTATCTTTACCTGATAAGATCTGTTTGTAAGATAGGATGTGAACCAGTCAATTGTTTTTTTTTTGTAATCCAATTTCTTCCAGTCTTTTTAATAGTATGTTATGGTTCACTGTGTCAAATGCTGCGGACAGATCTAGTAGTATCAAAATGTAGTGTTTGCCGCTATCAAATCCGCGTAGTACACTATCTGTCAGTGAGATTAGTAATGTTTCGGTGCTATAGTGTTTTCTGAAACCATGTTGTGATGGGTAGAGTATGTTATTGTTGTCTAGATGTTCTGCTAATTGCTTTTGTACTGCTTTTTCTATTAATTTAGCGAGCATAGGCAGGTTTGAAACCGGTCTATAGTTACTTAAGACGTTAGGGTCATTATTTCTTTTTTTCAGAATTGGTTTGATTATTGCAGTGGTTTGATTATTCAGTGGGTCTGGCATTACTCCTTCATTGAGTGATAGATTAATTATTTTTGCTAATGTGTAGGAGGTTATGTCAGCTAGTTTTTTATGTCTGTGGTTGGAATGGTGTCAATTATACGTGCAGCAGGGTTTAATTTTTTTATCAAGGATTCTACTTCGGTTTGTGATACCTCGTCAAATGTGGAGAACTGTGTCACATCTCTTTTTTGCATTTTGATTTCTTGTTTATTTAGGATCGGAATCTTAGCCCTAAGGTTAGTGATTTTGTCTGAGAAATAGTGTGCTAATTCATTGCATTTGCTTTCTTGTGGTGTTTGGGGTGTTTCTGCTTTATCATTGGTCAGATTTTTTACTATGTTGAATAGGGTTCTTGGATGCTGGATCTGCATCTAAGTGAAGTATCTAGCTTAATTGGTTAGGGGTAGTAACTGCCGCAATAAGCAAGCTACTCCCACGCTTATTTACCCAACCTGTGCATTTCAGTCCTTGTTGATTGTTATCTGAATAGAAATCCACTTTTCTTCATTCCCCCTGCCATTGAAGCAGATAGCTACTCTGGATATGTATCAGGCTTAATTGATTCAGGGTAGTAACCGCCATAACAAGCAAGCTACTCCCCGCTTTTTTGTGAATGCAAATCCTTTTTTCCACATTTCCTCTTGCCGTTTAAGCATAGAGCACTGTCGGAGTCGCATTAACCGTGTGTATGTCTATTGAATAAAGGGTATTATCTCCAGATAGTAGCCGTCTTTCCCGCAAGCCACCTTCTCTTCATTCACATCCTCTAGACTTTATGGATCCACAGTGTTTATCCCACGCCCTTTTGAAGTCCTTCACAGTTTTGGTCTTCACCAGGGCGTTCCAGGCATCCACCACCCTCTCCATGAAGAAATACTTCCTGACATTGGTTCTGAGTCTTCCTCCTTGGAGCTTCAAATTGTGACCCCTGGTTCTGCTGATTTTTTCCAAATGGAAAAGGTTTGTCGTTGTCTTTGGATCATTAAAACCTTTCAAGGTCTGTATCATATCACCTCTGTTCCTCCTTTCCTCCAGGGTGTACATATTTAGATTCTTCAATCTCTCCTCATAAGTCATTTGATGAAGAACCTCCACAGTGGTAGATATATAGAGTGTCATATCGTCTCTCCTACCGTGCCCCCCCCCCCCCCGAGTATATATGGTAGTTCAGCAGTCTTGAAAATCCCTAAAACCTGATATCTCCCGACTTGCTCCTCAACAGGACTAGCAGTAAAGTTACACAGATAACACTCGGATGTACGCCATGGTCAGTTTTTCTAAAATTCAGAGTTACGCATGTAACTCTTGGAACGCCCATACCCCACCCCTTTTCCACCCCCTTGTTCTGGATGCACATATGGATATGTATGCGTGTACTTTGCGGCTTCATAAAATTTGCGTTGCTCACGCATGGCCCACATATGCAAGTATGAGGCATTTTTGCATGGACAATGCTTTTAAAATCTACCTGTATGTTAGGCTATGGCCGACTTTTCATAATCTGTTAGCAACGTCAGTCAAGGCTCATTTGGAGATTTTAGGGTACTCTTCTTGATAGGTCTGAATCTGTGGAAGCTTTAGCACGTTTGTATGTAAATGTGGATGAATGGTTGTCGTGTGTTTTGGATGCTTTCTAAGTCATTTATGAATACAAAGCAATGAAATCAGCAAATCTGTTTTTTTTATTTTTCTATTTTATGCATCCTTTAACAATAGACCCCCCCACACACACACACAGGTTTGCCCACTTACAAAGTTATGATTGTTGCCCCCCCAAATGTATATTTCTTATCAGAGTTAATCAAACATGTTTGCTGTATTCCAAAGAAAGGCCCTGACATGGCTGAATGCCATTTTAGCTATTCTTCAGAGGACAATTATCAAAGCCATTTATGTGGGCAAAAAGCATTTTTCCCTTGAAGCTTGCCTTCCCAATAAGCTAGGATTATGCACGGATTATGTGTATGCTTAGCCAGATTTAAAGGAGGCATTCATGGTGTATTGTGTATGTTTACATCAGGGAAAGTAATGTGCATCGATTGCATTTTCAGCTCTGCATGCGTTAATTTTGTATGAAAAAGTAGGTGCCAGTGTCTGCAAGTGCCTCGTGTATGGCCTGCTTCAAAATGAAAGTCTGTGCACACTCTCTCCGAAGTTTAGGGCAAAGTTGATGTGTCCCTTTGGCAGGAGTGTACAATAAGCTCAGTGCATCATAAATGAGCTGATATCAAATTAAGTACCCCAGATGAAGACTGCGAAACGCAGGGCACATGTTGGGTTTTCTAAAACGGGATCATACTGCAGCAAGATTTTACTAAGATAAGTGTTTACAAATTTTAAATGGAAAAAACATTTATATAAAAAAAAAAAACACTAAAAGATAAAGTACATGGAAAACTCAGAGAACTGAGCTTTTTCACCTGTTCGAGCGATTTTCAAGCTTGCATGTTTGACAGTCTTGTTAAATATCTAAAGGTATTGAGTGCATTTCCAGATAGATGGCCCTTTTTCAGATTGCATGATTATTTACCATTATTGATTTCCTTTTTTCCAAAACATATTTCCATAATTGTCCTGAAGTGAAAAATTTAGTTTAAATTACAGAAAAATATTTAGACTTCTCACCTGAGCCAACTGGTCTTCAGCTAAAACTGTCCCTCGCTCCTTATATTTGGCCTAAAATTAAAAATAAGGTTAGATTTTTTAAAAATAGTTTGAAAGCAGCAGCATATTAGCAGGAAGGGAGAAGTGGGAAGAAAAAAGTGTATGGATAAAATGAAATAAAATGAATGTTATTCAGAAGTTTCTCTCCGCTCATGTCTTCCACTTACTGTGCCCTTCTTCAAACTTGTTCTAAAGAAGCTAATGATTTTGGCTCTTCTCTTGCCTTGTTCCCCTTTCTTTGTAGTTAACCCCAGCCTAAAATTCCTCATTCTATCATCATTTGGGGAGCATTTTTCAAAGCTGTTAGAAAGCTGCCTGCCTGCTGTGTAAGTAAACTGAGGAGTATAAGCAGAGTATGCATGTGCATTGGCCCACATTCAAGAGAGGTATTCTGGTGAGGTGTTTTCTTTTTTTTTTTTATTAATGCATGTGCTTTTTGAGTTTAAAAAATTGACATGTAAATTCTCATGGCAAAAGGACCTGCACATATTCGCAGGTTGAAGTGTTTGCTTAGTTTTGCCAGGGAAATTTTCACAGCACAGAAGTTCTATCAAAATTCGCTTCACTTTTGCAGACTGTTAAAAAAGCCCCCCCTCCTTTCAGCTGGCCTTCTCATAAGACTAATTCATTAATCATTGTACCGCGTTTCCGTTGCATACAACAATATTTAATAAAAGTAAATGATGGCAACGAACCTATCCAAATCTGCCCAGCTAAGATTTTCCTCAAGTTTTCTTATATTCTGGGTAGATGAACAATATCTGGCTAAAAACATCAAGCACTTCCTAAGACAATCAGAAAAAAAATGGAGAAAAGATCCATTCCCTCAACTAAAAGACAGATACAGAACAGACATCGAAAAGGCCAAAAAAGAAAATTATTCCTCACCTGCTAATTTTCGTTCCTGTAGTACCATGGATCAGTCCAGACGGTGGGTTATGTTCCCCGTCCAGCAGATGGAGTCAGAATAAAAACTCGAGAGGGGGCACTATATAAGCCCCTCCCCTTTCCTCAATCTTCAGTAAACTAGACTAGCAAAGCCAACAAGAGAGGAGATAGAGGGATCAAGTAAAGAGAAGCCCGAAACAAGGCCAAAAAAGTGAAATTTGACTAAACATTACCCCAGAGGGAACTTGCCAACAGAACGTGAACCATAACTAACACTGGAAAAAAATCCCAGGAAACAGAGAGAAATAACAGAAAGACTGACCTTCGAGTGGAGTCAACAATCCCAACTGAGAAGAGAAAAACCCCGTAAAATACAGGGAGGGCGTCTGGACTGATCCATGGTACTACAGGAACGAAAATTAGCAGGTGAGGAATAATTTTCTTTTCCCTGTACGTACCAGGATCAGTCCAAACGGTGGGATGTACCAAAGCTTCCCTTACTATGGGTGGGCCACAGACAGCCCCGCTCGAAGGACTCTATCCCCAAAAGAATCCAAACCTGCTGCCCGGACATCTAAACGATAGTGGCGCGCGAAGGTGTGGAGAGACGTCCACGTGGCCGCCCTGCAGATCTCCTGGGGAGATACCGAAGAACTTTCCGCCCAGGACCGAAGTGAATGTGCCCGAACAGAAATTGAAGGGATTTTCCCGGCCCCAAGATATGCGGCTGAGATCGCCCCTTTGAGCCAACGGGCAGCAGTTGCTTTGGAGGCAAGATGACCTTTCCGAGGACCCGACCAGAGTACGAATAAGTGTTCCGAGAGACGAAACTCGTTAGTGACCGATAGATATTGAAGGAGACACCTTCTGACATCAAGCTTGCGGAGTTCCCTGGGTTCCGTCGAAGCGAAGGAAGGCAAAATCGACAGATTGGTTAATATGGAAGGCTGAGACTACCTTTGGTAAGAACGACGGGACCGTGCGTAAAGAGACTCCTTCGTCAGTAAAGCGAAGATATGGCTCCAGACAAGACAACGCCTGAAGCTCCGAAATACGACGGGCCGAACAGATAGCCACCAGAAATATTGTCTTGAGGGTGAGATCCTTGATAGAAACTGACCTAAGAGGCTCGAAAGGCGGCCCACTCAGTATACGAAGTACTAAGTTAAGATTCCAAGACAGACAAGGCGGCCTCAAGGGTGGCTTCAGGTGTCTAGCACCTTGCAGAAAACGTACAATATCAGGGTGAGCCGACAGCCTTGAGTCCTGCCCATTGTGCAGGAAAGCCCCTAACGCCGCAACTTGTACCCTAAGTGAATTATAGGCTAACCCCAAATCCAGACCGGCCTGCAAGAAGGAAAGGACTTGTGTCACCGAAGCAGAGACCGGACGAATAGAACGCTCCTGGCACCATACCTCAAAGACTTTCCAGACGCGCACGTAAGTGACAGAGGTAGACGTCTTGCGTGCCCTTAGGAGAGTGGAAATCACTCCCTCGGAGTATCCACGGCATGTCAACTTGCGCCTCTCAAAAGCCAAGCCGCAAGACAGAAGCGATCTGCCTGCTCGAAAAATATAGGACCCTGTCGCAGTAGGTGGAAGAGATGATTGAGCCGCAGGGGTCCCTCCGCCGCTAGATGAAGAAGGTCCGCAAACCAGGGCCGTCGGGGCCATTCCGGTGCCACTAGAATGACTGGACCCGGATGGCTCTCTATGCGACGGAGAACCTTCCCCACCAGGGGCCACGGAGGTAAGACATACAGTAAGATCTTCCGAGGCCACGGTAGAACCAGGGCATCGACTCCTTCTGCCCCGTATTCTCTTCGTCGGCTGAAGAATCGAGGGGCCTTTGCGTTTGCGGCCGTGGCCATGAGGTCCATGTGAGGAGTCCCCCAGCGGGAGGTTATTAGACTCATCGCTTCCTCGGAAAGCTCCCATTCTCCGGGATCTAAGCGCTGTCGGCTTAAGAAGTCTGCCTGTATATTGTCCACGCCCGCAACGTGAGAGGCTGCCAGACGACTCAAGTTGACCTCCGTCCACTGCATCAGTCTGTCCGCCTCCAGCGAGACGTGACGGCTCCTTGTGCCCCCCTGACGGTTGATGTACGATACTGTGGTCGTGTTGTCTGATAAGACCCTGACCGCCCGATGGCGGACCAAGGGAAGAAACTCCTGCAACACCAGGCGCACCGCTCTCGTTTCCAGACGGTTGATGGGCCACTGGGACTGTTCCGCTGTCCAAGTGCCCTGAATGGAATCCGCCCCGCAGACCGCTCCCCAGCCGGTCAGACTTGCGTCCGTGGTGACAACCACCCAGTCTGGGACCTCCAGGGAGACCCCTCGTGCTAGGTGGCGAGGAACCAGCCACCAGCGGAGACTGAGCCTTGCAACAGTCGGTATTGGGAGAACCTCCTGAAATTCCCGCGACACTGGCTTCCAACGTGATAACAAGGCCCACTGAAGAGGACGCAGATGCGCAAACGCCCACGGGACTAGGTCTATGGTGGAGGCCATGGACCCCAGTACCTGTAGGTAGTTCCATGCTGTGGGTGCCTGGAGAGATTGGAACTGGAGGATCTGTTCGCGCAAGGCATGTGCCCGGTCCTCGCTTAGAAACACCTGTCCCAGATTGGTATCGAAGCGCGCACCCAGAAAATTCAACGACTGGGATGGAGAGAGACTGCTCTTGGGAAAGTTGATGATCCACCCTAGGGACCGAAGTAATCGCACCACCTTGCTGACCGCTTGGACCCCCTCGGTGCGAGATTTTGCCCGGATAAGCCAGTCGTCCAGGTAAGGGTGCACCAGAACCCCATCTCGGCGCAGGGCTGCGGCCACAACCACCATAAGCTTTGTAAAAACCCGTGGAGCTGTCGCCAAACCGAACGGGAGTGCTTGAAACTGAAAATGCTGTCCTAGAATTTTGAAACGAAGGTAACGGTGGTGCGCCCTGTAAATCGGGATATGCAGGTAAGCTTCCATTATATCCAAAGATGCGAGGAATTCCCCTGGGTGGACCGCTGCCAGCACTGAGCGTAGAGTTTCCATGCGGAAATGTGGGACCCGGAGGTACTGGTTGACAGTACTGGTTGACTGGTCCAGGATGGGCCGAAAATTGCCCTCTTTCTTGGGCACCACAAAATAAATGGAATAATGACCCCCGACCCAGTTCAGCAGCAGATACTGGGGTAATTGCCCCCAAAGAGAGAAGACGGTCGAGAGTTTGCCGGACTGCTTGTCTCTTGAGAAAAGAGCCGCAGGGGGAGAAAAGAAACCTGTCTCTGGGCGGGCGGACAAAATCCAAGGCATAGCCGTGCCTTCAGATATCCAGGACCCACTGATCCAACGTGATTCGGGCCCATTCCCCGTAGAAGCGGGCACTGCGACCCCCCAGTCTGGGAATCGGATCGCAGGTCAGCCTGGCATCATTGGGGTTTTGAGGAAGAACTCTGGGGTTGTCCTCCCTTGCCGGGCCTGTGGCCCCGAAAGGACCGGTTCCAGGTCTGCGAACGAAAAGGAGAAGCCCGAGACTGTTGATGCTGCTGTCTGGGAAGACTGTATCGTCGTTGAGTACGGGAGCGATACCTGGTGGAGCTGAAGGACCTAGATGTCCGCGGCCTGTCCTCCGGAAGCTTGTAAATCACATTCTCGTTGAGGGACTTGATGATCTGGTCCAAGTCCTCTCCAAAGAGAAACTTACCTTTAAAAGGAAGCGAGCCTAAGCGTGTTTTGGAAGAGGCATCCGCTGACCAGTTTCGCAACCACAGAAGCCGACGGGCCGAGCCCGCAGCGACCATCGATCGGGCCTGGACCCGAAGGAGGTCATAGAAGGCATCTGCTCCATAGGCGAGCACGGATTCTAAACAATCCGCCTGCTGAGCTTCAGCATCCGGAAGAACCTGGGAGGTGAGCAATTGTTGAACCCATCGGAGTCCCGCTCTTTGTGCAAGAGAACTGCAGATGGTTGCTCGGAGGCCCAATGCTGAAACCTCAAAGATTCTTTTGAGATAAACCTCCAACTTCCTGTCCTGGAGATCCTTGAGTGCTGTACCGCCCGTGACCGGGATGATAGTGCTCTTAGTTACGGCCGAAACTGCGGAATCCACAGCAGGAACTTTGAGGAGCTCCAAAAAATCTTCTGGCAGAGGATAAAGTTTGTTCATTGCTCTACTGACCTTGAGAGAGGCCTCCGGTGAATCCCATTCTCTAGAGATCAGTTGCAAAAAGGTGGGATGAGTTGGAAATGCCTTCGACAGAGGACGAAGGCCTGCCAGCAAAGGGTCTCCCTTTCTGCCCTGACAAGAGGCTACTACCGTTTCTGGGGGAGCATCAATATCCATTTCCTGGAGAATATGAGGAATTAGATCATCTAGCTCATCATACTGAAAAATTCGTAGGACCCTTGGGTCATCCCCTTCCACCTGAGAAGTGAACGTGGTGTCATCCTCTGCATCCGGGAGCGGGTCCCCTGTCGGGGGGTTGCTGGGGCCACCCACTGGGGCCTGCGGGACCCGGGAGGGTCCTGGGTCTCCTGCGTGAGGTAACGCCCTATCCTGGGAAGAAGACCCCTCCAGGGACGATCCCAGACGCGCCCGTTTGGGAGGAGGGAGTCCCCCAGGAGTCTCCAAGGGCTGAGACTTGCACTGTAAGAAAGCCTGGTGGATAAGAAGCACGAACTCGGGCGAAAACTCCAGAGGTCCCTGAGGAAAACTATCCTGGTGCTCCCCTCCACGACCGCCAGGTTCCGGGCCAGGGAGTGGCGCAGAGCCAGAGGGAAACACCAGAGTCGGGCCTTCAGTATCTTCCTCCCCTTCTGAAAACAAAATGGCAGTCGTTCCCGCGCTCAGAGGGAACGGGGCCTGCTGCTTTCGAGACGCGCGGTCCTCACAGCGAGGACCCACGGACTTGTCCTCCTGTCCTTCGGTGACTTCACCCTCAAAAATGCAAGAGTCACAGAGGCCCTCCCGTGAGAGCCGACCAGCCTGCCTGCCGCAGGCAGAACACTCAGAGGAGCATGGCATGGTCTGTTCGGCTTTTTTTTTTTTTTTTTTTTAAAGGACTGACAGGAAAAAGAGCGCGAGATTCGCACTGCAGAAACAACACGGGCACACAGACCACCCCTCCCCCCACCGACCACAGAGAGCGCCGAAGGACTAAACCTCCCGGCGTCCGACGGTCCCGGGAGAAGGAGTCGCGAACCGTGGGTCGGTAGCGGCTGAAACTAATTTAAAATAACGGGGGAGGGAGGGGGAGTGACTAGCACCACTAGTATGCACCCCGGGTCTGGCCCGAATACAGAGAGTACAACAAGAAAGCCTGAGGAAAAAAAAAAATATTTTTTTTAAACACAAGAAAATTCTCCAACGAAGGGTGCCCTGAAAAAAACAGGGGGGGGGGGGAGAAATGAAAGAAACGAGGTACAGACCTGGCAGCAAGCACCTCACGACTCAAAAGGCAGAAACCTGCTGAGTCACCTCAGAAAACTAAATTGTTTCAAAATTATACCTTATACTTATTTACTTGATCCCTTTATGAGAAAAAGGCAAAAGAAAACAGAAAACTAGAAAACCTAATCTCCTGCACTGGGGACCGCAGAGTCCCCTGCTCACATCTGCTGGAGTCAGAAGAATACTGAAGATTGAGGAAAGGGGAGGGGCTTATATAGTGTCCCCTCTCGAGTTTTTATTCTGACTCCATCTGCTGGACGGGGAACATAACCCACCGTCTGGACTGATCCTGGTACGTACAGGGAAGAGATCACTATGCCAAAAAGATCCATGACCACCAATTTAATCCCAAAACCTTAATTGCATATGTCTCAGAACTGATACAACCCAACCCCCAACACACCTCACCAAGAAGACTCCTCCAGAACTTGCCAACTACTTCAACGACAAAATTACTAAAATAATCGCCACCAACCCACACACCAACCAGCCTCCACCTAACTCAGCACATCTCACCACACCATCCTGGACCCAATTTGAAACAGTTGCCTCAACCGAAGTAGAATCGATACTTCACAAATTAAACCCAGCTGCACCCCCCCCCCCCCCCCCAATCGACCCCATTCCTATAAAACTTCTAAAGCAAATCCCAAACATCATAGCCAGACCCATAGCAGACATAGTTAATATATCACTTGAAAAGGCACTTTCCCTGACTCCCTCAAGTGTGCCAGCATCAAACCAATCCTCAAAAAACCACAACTCGACAAAGCCGATCCATCTCCAACCTTCCCTTCATTGCCAAGATCCTTGAAAAAAATTGTCAACCGTCAACACTCAGCACACCTGGAAAATCACAACTTCCAATCCCCATCCCAACATGGATTTAGAAAACACTTTAACACCGAAACACTCCTCCTTTCCCTCACAGACCAGGACCGCAACCAATCCTACCTCCCCATCCTACTTGACATCTCTGCCGCCTTTGACACAGTCAACCATGAAACCTAACTGAACAGACTAAGTGACATCGGCCTAGGCAACACCACACTCAACCGGTTCAAATCATACCTAACAAACCGTTCATACAAAGTCAGACTTAACTCCGCTGAATCCAAACAAATCCCTCTTATGCATGGTGTACCTCAAGGTTCATCCCTCTTCTCCACCTTCTTCAATGTCTACATCCTCCCCCTATGCATGCTTCTAACCGGATTAAACCTAACCTTCTTCCTATACGCAGACGACGTTCAGATTCTACTCCCCATAAAAGAAACCATCACAAACACACTAAAAACCTGGGACAACCACCTCCTGAAGATAACACAACTACTATCTCAAATATCCCTCAACAAAACCAAAATACTTCACATTAACAACAAGACAAAATCATCTCTTAAAGACAACTCAGCACCTGCAATAGACGACAGAATATCCTCCTCAGCCAGAGATCTCTGTGTACTCATTGACAATGAACTCAACATGAAGAATCATATAAGCTCAATAATAAAGGATGGATTCTTCAAACTGCAAATCCTCAAAAAAACCAAACACTTCTCTACGCCCAAGACTACAGAACAGAACTCCAAGCACTGCTGGTCTCCGAACTTGACTATTGTAATGCCCTGCTCCTGGGCCTCCCATCCACTCTCAAACACCAAACATCTCACCAATCCTCAAAAACCTGCACTGGCTACCCATCCCACAAAGAATTCAATACAAAGTTCTATCACTCATACACAAAGCACTATACACTAAAAAATTTGACTGGCTGATCCCTGCCCTTCACTTTCAATCCTCCCAGAGAACACTCTGATCCACTAACACTGGACTCATTCCTATTCCATCACCAAGAATGGTCCACCTGACCTCAACAAGGGAACGATCCCTAACCGTGGCAGGTCCAACACTCTGGAATAGCCCACCACCTCAACTCAGGCTCAACCCCACAACCCAATCATTCAAAAAGAACCTAAAAACATGGCTCTTCCAAAAAACATATCCTCCTACTACCACCCACCACATGAACATGGGCTCTTCCCCACACACCTCCCCACCGCCCTCCCTCAACACACACATCAGATCCGCATAATCACATATGATCAACCCCAAAAACCCAATCTTTTACTACACTTGAAGCAAAGTTTTTAACTATTTTCTCTACCTCTAATTTGTTTCAGAATGACTCCCCACAGACCAACTGTTACACATGCTACAAAGTTTCAATGCAAAATGTTACAAAGTTCAATGTAAAATGTCACAATGTTCCACTGTAAAACAAGAAGTCTACTCTAACAGACTCCTCTGTTACATTGTAAACCGGTGTGATATGCCCGATGAACATCGGTATAGAAAAACAAAAATAAAGCGGCTGCTGAATATCTGGTTATACTCAGCAGCTGCTAAATAGCCAGATAAGTCACTTATCTGGCTATCTTTTAAGCTGGCTAGAAAATGAGTAGGCAGATCAAGTGGCACTACTTATCCTGTTAACTTAACTAAATAAGTAGCAATATTCTTTCTTAGACAGTTAAGTTAACTGGATAAGTTAGACCTGCTGTAGGGCAAGTTTAACTTAGATGAATGTAACTTATCCAACTAAGTAGTGACATCTATGTGGATATTCAGCAGCATAGCTGTGCCACTGAATATATCATGTAACTTAGCCATATAAGTTATATCCAGCTAAGTTACATACCTGGATAAAACTTTAAATACTGGGCCCTACATTTTTTGAAGACTGTGATGCCATTTATCTAACCAACATCCAAAGATAACTAGCGAGCATAAGCTTTAGACATCAAATATGTCTCCTTCTTCATATGTCTGTAGAATGTATCTAAAAAAGCACTAATTTTATAGATACCTTCAAGTGGATACAGCTTCAGGGTTCAGCAGCAACAGAAGAGGTAAGCCAGAAAAATTATTTATACAGCAGAATACAAACAGCTAAGCATGCTTTACAATAAGTTATTTCAAAACTATTTATTGAAGCATATCAAACATGATTTGATCCCAAAAAAGAAAACTTCAACACACATTCATAGAATTAGATTATGAAGTAGGTAAGGATCAAAAGGCCCATCCAGTCTGTCCAAGTTCATTCCTGTTGCTATGCTATAGGCCCCTAGTTGATATCTGGCTTTCCCCTCACTTCTTTGCAACTATAGAACCTGTGTGTTATCTCAGACGTTTTGGCAGTTTTATTTTACAAAAAAAAAAACAAAACACACTTATTTTCACCTTATTATCTCTTGAATCATTCAACCTACAGCAACCAAACTTTTAGGGATAGGTAGCTATTTATAAAACCTAAAAAATTGTATAATGTTTTCCCAGAAAAATTATAGGCCGATTCAATAAAAGGTGTGGGAGCACCCGCTCTCCTGACGGGCATCCAGACACCTCTCTTCTGGCCGCGCAATTCTCTAATTAAGTGAGGCTGGGCGCTAATAAGGAGGCGCTAGGGACAATAGTGCACCCCTAGCACCTCCTTATTAGTGGAAGAGGCGGCTGTCAGCGGATCCAATAACCAACGCTTAATTTTACCAGCGGTTTTCGAACCTGCTGACATCCATGGGTTAGAAAAACAGACGCCGGCAAAACTGAGCATCCGTTTTTCTTTTTTTTTTTTTCTTTTTCTTTATTTTCAAATTTTTTTCAAAATAGATAGTTAAATCTTGACATCTATGGAATATCGAACTATAAAAAAGAAAAAATAAATTTACTGTCATACAAAGAAAATAGAAGCAATTGTTCTGAGACCTCCATTGGGGGCGCTGTACAACAAATGAAAATACAAAAGGAAATATGACCAGAAAAACATTATAATTCCACTGTTTCATGAGCACTATCATTGATATTAAGAAGAAATAGATATGGGACTCTCTCTATTTTGCAGAAACCCCTCTAACTGATTGGGTTCGAAAAACATACTTATTGGTACCCAATTTAACTAAACATTTACATGGATAATACAGCAGAAATGTAGCACCAATATCTAACACTCGCTGTATTTTTTGTAAAAAGGCTTTCCATCTCGTCTGGGTGGTTTTTGCTAAATCAGGAAAAATAGCAAGCTGTTGGCCATTTTCTGGGGTTCGAAAAAACATTTTCATAGTCCAAATTCTATCAGTCTCCAGGGCAAATACAACCAAAAGAGTAGCACAACCCACGATATCAATCTGTGAATCGTTAAGTAAAGCTGTTAAATTATTTAATGCATTAGATTGTATAGGAGGATTACTTAAGGGTTCATTACCTAAAGGTTCAACAGGTCTAGAGAAATATAAAAAGCCTTAGTAATAGTGGGAATAGTAGTCTGTGAAACCTTAAGTACTTCCACATAAAATTTCCTAAGCATCTCCATAGGTGAAATAATGGAGGACTTAGGAAAATATAATATCCTCAGATTCAATCTCCTTGAATTATTTTCTAAAGCTTCTAACCTACGCCGATTTATTTCTTGCCCTTTAATCAAAGCTATATCACATTTTCCTAATGTTTCACATTGTTTTTCCAGTTTTATAATACGTTCTATATTATTCTTAATGTTTTCATCATGCCCCATGACTTGAGGTTGAATAGAACCAATAGCCTTAGAAAAACTTTAAATTTTGGTCCCAAGAGATATTTCTAGTCCCTTAATAGCAGTCCACAACATTTCCATAGTAATCTGTGTTGGTGTCTCAGGCAAACTAGGAAGAACACCAGAAGAAGGTATCACTGAGGAATTAAAAATTTGTGTCCTTACCAAAGATTCCAAAAGAACAGGTTCTCCCACCTCAGGAAGAGTCTGTGCAACACTATTAGGTTGTATGTGATTCTCCTGTGATCCTGTTGAATACACAGATTCCAACTTCGGTGTTAAACGAGTATCAGGGCTAAGGGAGGTGGAAATCCCTGATATAGAGGGCACCATGGCCCCCAATGCTGGGTGAGGCATCCCTGAAGGAGTAAAGCCTGTTGCTCACTTAATGTTCATTGTAAACTGAGGTGATGTTTGCCAACGAGCCGCGGTATATAAAAGTAAATAAATAAATACTTGGATTTTCAGAAGGCGTTTGAAAAAGTTCCTCATGAGAGGCTTCTAGGAAAAGTAAAAAGTCATGGGATAGGTGGCAATGTCCTTTAATGGATTACAAACTGGCTAAAAGACAGGAAACAGAGAGTAGGATTAAATGGACAATTTTCTCAGTGGAAGGGAATGGGCAGTGGAGTGCCTCAGGGATCTGTATTGGGACCCTTGCTTTTCAATATATTTATAAATGATCTGGAAAGAAATACGACGAGTGAGGTAATCAAATTTGCAGATGATACAAAATTGTTCAGAGTAGTTAAATCACAAGCAGATTGTGATAAATTGCAGGAAGACCTTGTGAGACTGGAAAATTGGGCATCCAAATGGCAGATGAAATTTAATGTGGATAAGTGCAAGGTGATGCATATAGGGAAAAATAACCCATACTATAATTACACAATGTTGGGTTCCATATTAGGTGCTACAACCCAAGAAAGAGATAAAGGTGTCATAGTGGATAACACATTGAAATCGTCGGTGCAGTGTGCTGCGGTAGTCAAAAAAAGCAAAGAGAATGTTGGGAATTATTAGAAAGGGAATGGTGAATAAAACGGAAAATGTCATAATGCCTCTGTATCACTTCATGGTGAGACCGCACCTTGAATACTGTGTACAATTCTGGTCGCCGCATCTCAAAAAAGATATAATTGCAATGGAGAAGGTACAGAGAAGGGTGACCAAAATGATAAAGGGAATGGAACAGCTCCCCTATGAGGAGAGACTAAAGAGGTTAGGACTTTTCAGCTTGGAGAAGAGACGGCTGAGGGGGGGATATGATAGAGGTGTTTAAAATCATGAGAGGTCTAGAACTGGTAGATGTGAATCAGTTATTTACACTTTCGGATAATAGACTAGGGGGCACTCCATGAAGTTAGCATGTGGCACATTTAAAACTAATCGGAGAAAGATCTTTTTCACTCAACGCACAATTAAACTCTGGAATTTGTTGCCAGAGGATGTAGTTAGTGCAGTTAGTATAGCTGTGTTTAAAAAAGGATTGGATAAGTTCTTGGAGGAGAAGTCCTTTACCTGCTATTAATTAAGTTGACTTAGAAAATAGCCACTGCTATTACTAGCAATGGTAACATGGAATAGACTTAGTTTTTGGGTACTTGTCAGGTTCTTATGGCCTGGATTGGCCTCTGTTGGAAACAAGATGCTGAGCTTGATGGACCCTTGGTCTGACCCACTATGGCATGTTCTTAGCTGTAGAAAGATGTCTATCGTCGACTGGGATACGGAAGACAAAGGAACTGTAGGGTTGGAGGGGGGCAGTCATACAGTCCCTTTCCTCTTCTTCCCCATGCGATAACAGGTTAATGCCAAGAAGAAAGCTAGAGGAGAGAGAGGACCTACTCGAAGGAGGCTTTGAGTTGGCAGCCACAGCGATCAGATGTTCAGGTTTTTCTAAATTAAACAAAGCCATGCGCCCCTGGCGATGTGGCGGCTGCCTGCTGCTGCAGGGCCATTTAAAAGGCCCTTCTGAAGCTCCAGGCTGATGATGTCAGAGTCGGGATCAGGCTGCCCAGGCTGGGGCTCCGTCGAAGCTGATTTCACTTCTCTCCCAGTCAGGAGTCAGAGCCTCCGCTCACCTCTCTCTCTCTCCCAGCCCCCCGAGCGTCCATTTTTCTAACCCACTGAACTGTGAGCAGATATTTTTAAATTTGTTTTTGTATTTTGTTTTGGGGGGTTTTTTTTGTTATTTTAGGTTCCTCCAACTTAATATTGCTAGGATATTAAGTCAGAGGGGCTACAGAAAAGCAGTATTTTCTGCTTTTCTGTACACTTTCCTGGGTTGCTTAGAACTTATAGCCTGCCCTTGGGCGACTAATAGGCTCATCAACATGCATTTGCATGTGATGAGCGTTATTAGTTTCGGGGGGGGGGGGGGGGGGGGGGTTGACCACGCATTTTCCACTCGCTATTAGCCCTTACAGTATAATGGGTAATAAGAGCACGTGTAAAACACATGGCCAAACGGGGACTAAACAGTGCGCTCGGCTGAGCACAGCATTCTGAATCAGCCTGTTAAAATTACCAGCACTCGCTAAAAAGTAGCAATACATTATTATTATAATAGATGATACTGACATCTTGTGACCACTGTGAGCACTGCTGCCTACACAGGTAAATGGATAACGCAAGTTCCCAAGAAATCCCAGGGCTGTGAGAAAAAATGCCTCATAAGAATTGCTCTAATATCCCTTTCTTCCTCATTTAATTCCACTAGGAGGTTGTTCTGTACATTTACCACCTTTTCTATAGCGAAATACTTTCTGAATCCAGGCTGTCTCAGAGATCCAGGTATGCTCAGGCCCTTCCAGCTTTTGAGGACTTTAGTCCAATAAAAATGTGCATAAAACAAGTTGTGAAACTTCCCAAATGCCAACAGATTAAGTACCTAAACACGAGGCCCCCTTTGAGCTTGAGGTCCAGGCCAAATGGCCCTCATGACTCCCCTTTAATTGGCCCTTCCCAAGTCAACTCCCACAGAATCTCACACTGTGACCTCTTATTCTAGATCAGGGGTAGGCAACTCCAATCCTTAAGTGCCACAAACACGTCTGGTTTTCAGGATATCCACAATGAAAATGCATATACTGCCTCCACTGTATGCAAATATGTCTCATGCATATTCACTATGTATGTCCCGAAAACCAAACCTATTTGTGCATTCCAGGACCAGAGCTGCCTACCCCTGCTCTACAGCATTCTTTTCTCTGAAAAAGATTTGCTTCTCCATCACCCTTTTCATGAAGAAGCATTTTCTGATGTTGCTCCCGAGTCTACTTTCTTGGAGGCTCATCTTGTTCAACAGTGTTCTTTCAGATAAAGTTAGCTTCTTGTCCATTATTTACACCCTTTCAGGTATATGAATGTCTCTACTATATCCTCATATCTCTTCTCTATGGTATACATTGGAATAGCCAACTGTAGTCCTCAAGAGCCAGAAACAGGTGTAGTTTTCAGGATATCCATACTGAATATGCATGGAATAAATTTATATAAAATGGAGGCAATGCATTCAAATCTCTCTCATTCATATTCAGTGGGATATCCTGAAAACCAGACCTGTTTCTGGCTCTAGCGGACTGGAATTGTGCAGTTCTGATATATACACTCAGATCTTTAGGCCTCATCTCAAACAGCATCAGTGTAAACTCTACCTCTCTCTGGACTGCCTCCATTCTGTCTACATCTTTTTAGAGTTAATACTGCACAATGATGAGATCTCACCAACATATGGTAACATAGCAAATGATGGCAGATAAAAACCAAAATGGCCCATCCAGATGTTTAGGGTTCTAACTGCTGCTTTGTGCAGGTTATGCCCATGCAGAAATGTCACACCAAAAGTTACCAAAAGATAACCCGTTTCTTCACTTCTATCCTCTAGCTATTATAGATCCTCTTTGCTTACCCCACACCCTTTTGAATTCTGTTACTGTTCTTGTCTTCACCACCTCCTCCAGAGGCCATTCCATGCATCACTACCCTTTCCACGAAAAATTATTTCCTGATGTTACTAAATATACTCCCTTGGCATTTCATAATCATGTCCTCTTGCTCAGCTTTCCTTCCATCAGAAAAGCTTTGATTCTTTTATATCTATTAATATCTTTCAGGTATTTCAGTCTGTATCATTTCCCACCATCTTTCTTCTCCTCTATGGAATATGTATTTAGATCCTCCAGTCACATCTCATATACCTTTTGCTGCAGACCTCACACCATTTTGGTTGCCTTTATCTGGATCATTCCTATTTTATCTCTATCCTTTTTTAGATATAGTCTCCAGTACTGAACACAATACTACAGGTGAAACTTCACCAATAACTTTCACATGATTCTTATCACCTCCTTTTTCCTATGGAGCAGTCCTGCATCACTCTGAGCTGATACGCCACCTTGTCCCATTACGTTGCTTCCTTCAGCTCATCAGACACTATCACCTACAACTCTTTTGGATTGCTAAACCCTAAATAACCAACACTGCACTTTTTGGCTTTGCAGCTCAGCTAGGAAACCTTTGACCACTCCTTGAGCTTTCCCAGATCACTTCTCATTCTCTCTACTGCTTCAGAGGCATCCACACTGTTGCAGATCTTAGTGTTATACGCAAAAAAAAAAAAATTTCCTTTAACTCCTCTGCATAAGAACATGCCATACTAGGTCAGACCAAGGGTCCATCAAGCCCAGCATCCTGTTTCCAACAGTGGCCAATCCAGGCCATAAGAACCTGGCAAGTACCCAAACACTAAGTCTATTCCATGTAACCATTGCTAGTAATAGCAGTGGCTATTTTCTAAGTCAACTTAATTAATAGCAGGTAAAGGACTTCTCCTCCAAGAACTTATCCAATCCTTTTTTAAACACAGCTATACTAACTGCACTAACCACATCCTCTGGCAACAAATTCCAGAGTTTAATTGTGCCTTGAGTGAAGAACAACTTTCTCCGATTAGTTTTAAATGTGCCACATGCTAACTTCATGGAGTGCCCCCTAGTCTATTATCTGAAAGACTAAATAACTGATTCACATCTACCTGTTCTAGACCTCTCATGATTTTAAACACCTCTATCATATCCCCCCTCAGCCGTCTCTTCTCCAAGCTTGAAAAGTCCTAACCTCTTTAGTCTTTCCTCATAGGGGAGCTGTTCCATTCCCCTTATCATTTTGGTAGCCCTTCTCTCTACTTTCTCCACAGCAATTATATCTTTTTTGAGATGCGGTGACCAGAATTGTACACAGTATTCAAGGTGGGGTCTCACCATGGAAAGATACAGGGGCATTATGACATTTTCTGTTTTATTCACCATTCCCTTCCTAATAATTCCCAACATTCTGTTTGCTTTTTTGACTGCCACAGCACACTGAACCGACAATTTCAATGTGTTATCCACTATGACGCCTAGATCTCTATCTTGGGTGGTAGCACCTAATATGGAACCTAATATTGTGTAACTATAGCAGGGTTTATTTTTCCCTATATACATCACCTTGCACTTATCCACATTAAATTTCATCTACCATTTCGATGCCCAATTTTCCAGTCTCACAAGGTCTTCCTGCAATTTATCACAATCTGCTTGTGATTTAACTACTCTGAACACCAGGCGTCGCGTGTGGGAAGCCAGATAACATCAAGGGGCACCCTGCAGCACTTCTCACCCCACAGTCATGGGAGTGGAAGTGAAGGAAACAGCTTGATCTTCACCTGGAACTGGAAAGAAGCAGCGATGTAAGTGCTGCGATCATTAGACCCGCCCCCCCCCCATGACATCACTAACATCGGACAGTTAAGACAGCCTCAACACCAGGTGTCATGCCACAAAGGGGCTCTCCCCTTTGTGCACATGTAAAAATTTATTTTTATGTTTCCTTTGTTAATTAAGCTGTTTCATTGTATTCGACTATGGAATTTTTTCCTGCTTTTTCTGTTTCACTGTAAACCGGCATGATTTGCATTTAATGCAAAAATGTCAGTATATAAAAGTTAAAAATAAATAAATAACAATTTTGTATCATCTGCAAATTTGATTACCTCACACGTAGTATTTCTTTCCAGATCATTTATAAATATATTGAAAAGTCAGGGTCCCAATACAGATCCCTGAGGCACTCCACTGCCCACTCCCTTCCACTGAGAAAGATACTTAACAGAAATACCCCAGGATTTATTTATTTTTTATTTAAGAGTTTTTATATACCGTCATTAAGTTATTTACCATACTTCTGCTCATTTTTTCTGTCATCAGCGTGCATTCCGTTTACCATACACTCTCTGTCTCTTGCTCAACCAGTTTCTAACCCAGTTCACCACCTTGGAGTTCTCCTCCCTGCAGGTGGCTCATATTATTAATCAGTCTCTTATGTGAGATAGAACCTAAAGCTTTGCTGAAATCAAGTGCATGTCTTTTATGTATTGTCTAGTCACAGAAATAGATCATATTTGTCTGACATGATCTCACGCTGGTAAAGCCGCACTGCCTCCGATCCTGCAACACCCGTCAGATGCAAGCTACTTCACTGTTCTTTCTTTCAATGGCGTTTCCACTGATTTACACAGCAGTAAGGTCATACTTAGGGGCCTGCAGTGTCCCAGCAATTCCTATCATTTGTCCGGAGCCACACTTCCCTATCCCGAAGACTTCGTGTTGTCTGCGGGACTCACATACAGCCTGACACAATTGTTTCTAGGGTGTTCCATTTTCTCAGGGATTTTTGTTTTAACTCTCACCTCCGCTAACTTCTTTTTGGCTATAGCGCCTGCTCCTACTCCGCGCCGGTGCATCTCCGCGGCGCCAGCAGCGAACCCGGAAGTGCGCCCTGAGGTTGAAGCGCTGGAGAGTGATGTTTGACGTACGGCCTGGCGCACTGTATCGTCTACAACAGGGGTGGAGCGGTTTCAGCAGCTACTTCATCTAAGCCGGGGTAGGGGAATAAAAATGAGCTCTTGGTGATTTTATGTGTGATTCTCATGGGATTATTATAAAATGGATCATTGTACAAACAGCGCTGCTCACTTCCATTGAATAATACTATTTCCAGGGCCAGCGGGCACTGTCATTGTTAAGGCTATTGTGTTAGCTCCCGCCTAATTGGCTACTTCTCCCTGGCCCCCTTCGTATGAGAAAATGGCTTTTTTTTTTTTGTTTGTGTTTAGCGGGTTGGGCTAGTTTGGGGCTGGGCAGATGGGCAGTCGAGCGAGTGTCAACAATCCCACCCTTCTAGCTGAAACAGAGTGATGACTCGTCTGCGTAGCAGCCAATCACAGGCTGCCGGAATAGCAGAGCGACAGGGTGGATGCAGCTTGCGGAACTTGGTAGTGGGAGAGCGTTTTCACTTTAGGGCGCCTAAAACCATTTATTTCTTTTTAACGAATGAAGCGCAGATCTGGAAGGTAAGTTTCTTTATAGGTTGCTCTTGTGCTGGTATCACTGATATTTTCCAGCAAGCAGCACAACTAAATTTAACACACTCCATTACTCCAGGCAGGAGGTGTTTCATAGAGAAAGTATGGTGGAAACGAAAGTGGTATCAAGTCTAAATCTGAATAGTAGAAGTCTTCCCTTCTTGAATACAGCCATCATTGGGGCGGATGCAGTACGGTGCGCAGCAGCCAGTGCACGGCTTAACACACGATTGGACGCGCATCCATAACTGCCGACGCAATACGCGAATTAGCGCGTTCAAAACACTGCATAGCTAATAGCACTCATCACATGTAAATTCCATGTAGATGAGGCTATTAGCAAATCCCTGCGATGCAAATAATTTCCTGCACTGGCAATGCTGCAGATTTTATGCCAGCCTGGGGCTAGGGTAAAGGTATGCCACACTCAAGGGCGCATTGACAAAAAAAAAGAAAAATCTTGCTTTTTGTGATTCCTCCTAATAGTATTGTAGCAATACTAAGAAGGAGGAACCAAATAAAGCAGATTTAGTATTAAAAAAAAAAAGTCTGGCCGCCCAGTAGACACACACAATACACGGTCCAGACTGTAGATTGCATCCGTTTTCCCAACCCACTTGACAGCCACCTCTCCTGCACCCAATGCGGACGAGGTGCTAAGCACGCATACATTTTCCCTATTGCCTCCTTTTTTGCGGCGACCCCTAATTTAAATATTGCATCGCGCGCCCAAGAGAGGTGGCTGGACATGCGTTAGGAAAATGGCCGCTCAACACTTGAGTGCCTGTTTAATGCACACAAATAGTGTATTGGCCCCCTTATGAGGTGTCTGATTTCTGGGTTTTATTCTTCATAAAAAAATGTGGTTACAAAAATTGAGTATTAAATGTTAGTATCTAGGGGTCACAGTTTTATGAAAAAGCCTCCTCTCCTTCGAGCAATCAAGCTGATATAGTATCTGCGCAGGAAAAACACGTGCCCATCCACTTCTCGCGGGCATGCGATGCAGTAGGCAAATGAGATACTACATTAAAAGTTGGTGCTAGGAAAATTGTGTGTCCCTAGCACCTCCTTGTCATCTGGTGCCCAGAAGTGGTTGTGCACGGGTTAGGAAAACGGACCCTCATAAAATTGAGCATCCGTTTACCTAACCCGGCAAGACATTTATTTATTTTTACTTTTTCACGTTGCTACTTTCTGTGGTTCCTCCGACTTAATATCGCCACAATATTTTCTGCTTTTCTGTTAAACATTTGGGCTCCTCAATGCCAGCTCCGGGGCTGAGATTAATTTTTGACGGTTAAAATGTACGCATGTGATGAGCGCTATTAGTTAGGCGCTGCTTTGGACATGCTAATCCTCTTATTGCATAAGGGGTTATGGATGTGTGCACGGTATTGCATCGGCCCGACTAGGAGCTGTGAGATGACGCTATGCACCTTCCAGAATAGAGCATGAGTGGCGTTAGACCACAAGAGAATTCTCTCAAAGTTCACAATTTTACTTGTCTGCAAAAACCTGACATTCCTGAACATAAGAGCATAAGAAATTGCCATGCTGGGTCAGACCAAGGGTCCATCAAGCCCAGCATCCTGTTTCCAACAGAGGCCAAACCAGGCCACAAGAACCTGGCAATTACCCAGACACCAAGAAGATCCCATGCTACTGATGCAATTAATAGCAGTGGCTATTCCCTAAGTAAATTTGATTAATAGCCGTTAATGGACTTCTCCTTCAAGAACTTATCCACAGTATTCCAGGTGCGGTCTCACCCAGATCAGTCCAG
Source organism: Rhinatrema bivittatum (assembly GCF_901001135.1). Classification (NCBI taxonomy): domain Eukaryota; kingdom Metazoa; phylum Chordata; class Amphibia; order Gymnophiona; family Rhinatrematidae; genus Rhinatrema; species Rhinatrema bivittatum. The sequence goes on from NC_042626.1 coordinate 87,420,746, forward strand.
ACAAGCGGGTTTTATTCATCCCTACCAGCAGATGGAGGTAGAGAACAAAACTTTGGGCACTGCCATAAATACGAGAGTGCCAAATGCAGTCCCTCAGTATTTCTCTACCTCCAGCAGATGGTAGAGGTGCTAACCCTGCAGTACTGACTGACTGGATATTTTAAGGAAAGTTGCTCCCCGAGGTGACAGGCTCCTGCAGAAGGGTCATCCCTCGGGTTGAGCCGGGCGAACGGGGGATTGGATGCCCCTGGCCAGCTTCACAGGATCACAGGAGGGAGAGGCTATGGCCGCAGAAGCGGAGCTGTTAGGGGAGCTTCTCCCCGGGGATCTGGGGGGGTCCCCGCCACTCCTGTCTCCCTGGGGGAAAAGGTCCGGATGTCTCGGGCCCTAGCAGCCCCAAGTGCCTTTCGGGGGCCCCAGGGGGTGGGGCTTTCGCCCGAATTTGTACTTTACTACACAAGGCCTTCCTGGCTAGGCAGGCAGGTAAGTGCGGTGTCACAGAAGGCTTGACGGGTTCGGCAAAGTGGGGGAAGGTCCCCCCTAAAGATTCCACGGGCCCGCGAACTCTGCCTCCCGAGGGACGGCTAGCGCGATTGGAATCTGAACTGAAAGATTCGGATGAGTCTAAGCAGGATGATGAGGTCTCCTCGGAGGTCGATCAGGATGGGGACCCGATTGGGTGTCCTCTGGACCCAGGGGACTCTAACACTGAACAGGGGACCTTGGAGGGTCCGGAGGCTGAAGGAAATGATCCGCGGGTGTTCCGGCTTTTCAAGAGAGAGGAGTTTCGCCCGCTTATACCTCAGCTGTTGGAGGAGCTGGGGATTAAGCTCACCCTGGAGGATTCAGATGCTGAAGGGGTTAATCTGGTTCTGGATGGCCTATGGAGGAACACCCCCCCCCCCCCCCCCCCCCCGTGTTTTCCCAATTCCGAAGAAAATCCAGAAATTGATCAACCGAGAGTGGGATTCCCCTGACTCGGGTCTGTTAGTTGGCAGAGCGATGTCCAAGCTTTATCCGCTTCTGCAGGACCATCTGGATGTTCTCAAGGTCCCGAAGGTGGATGCAGCAGTTTCGGCAATCACTAAGAAGACTACTGTTCTGGATAGACTTAAACTTCTCTTGAAGGAAGAACACGTGATGCAGTAAGGGAATCAGACGTGAGATTTCCCTTCTCGGCCTTACCGCCTCCATCCTAGCCCATCCGAGGCATCCCTTCTCGATTTCACTTAGATGAACTAAAGCTTTAATATCGTGGGACTGCCTAGATCACAAATTTTGTAAAAATGACGTCCCGAGCCGCAAAAAAAGATAAAAAAAAGGAGAAGGCCCGACCACCTGACCAGGCCCTGGATGAGGAGCCCATCACTCGGGAGGCCTCTTCACCGGGGGCGCTCGCAGAGATTAAAGCGGCGGTCCGGGAGGCCTTGGGGCCTGAATTGCTAGCCGACTCTACCCAGCTCACAGAACTGGACGCCTCTATTGCGGGGTTCGAGTCCCGTTTTCTTGCAATTGAACAGCGAGTGTCTGATATCCAAGACGACCCTGCTGACACCACACGGGAGCTGGACGCCCTGAAAGCCACGGTGGGAAAGCAGGCGGACTGGTTAGAAGAACTAGAGAATCGCTCTCGACAGTCAAACTTACAGTTTGTGGGCCTGCCAGAAAGCGTGGCTGAAAGGGACCTGGCAGCATTTTTGGAGGAATGGCTGCCCCGGGCGCTGGAGATTTCCCGAACCCATGGGCCATTGCGCATTGAAAGGACCCATCGTTTAGGCCCCAAATGCGATGCAGAAGCACGCCCACGCGTGACGATTGCCAAAATTTTAAATTTTCAACATAAGTCAGTGATTTTGAGGGCTGCGCGCAGTGGAACGGGCCTGGTGCATGAAAACAAAAAAATATTGGTTTTCCAGGACTTTTCGGCCGGGCTCAGTCAGCAACGAAGGGCAATGGCGCCATATTGTACCCGCCTCTACACGCTGAAGATCAGGGTGACTCTAGTCTACCCGGCCCGCATCCGGGTCTTTACCTCGACTGGTACGCGCTGGCTTAACAATATCGAGGAATCCCAGCAATATTTGGCTTCCGTTGCCCACTTGGTGCTAGTGACAGCGGGAGCCCCGGACAGTGAACGGAGCAACAACTAATGCTGCACGTAGTGGACTGGTAAGATCTGCGGCCATTTGGTTTTGGAGGATGGATTGGTTGTGCCCAACATCTTACTATGCAGTACTTGGTTTTTTTTTTCTTCTGGCTCTGTTTATTTATTTATTTACAAGCCGTTAAGCCCGTTAAAACGGGCTACATCCCTCTGTCTCTCACCTCCCCCTCATTCTCTCTCCCCTACCTCCCTCATTCTCTCTCCCCTACCTCCCTCCCACCCACTCACCCACTCCTCCCCAGCCTCCCTCTCCTCTCACTCAGTCCCTCCCTCCCACTCAGTCTCACTCACTCCCTCCCCCTCTCTCCCTCTCACTCACACTCAGTCCCACTCACTCTCCCTCAGTCCCACTCACTCCCTCTCCCTCAGTCCCGCTCACTCCCCCTCACTCAGTCCCTCCCCCTCACTCCCTCCCCCTCACTCAATCCCTCCCTCTCACTCAGTCACTCCCTCCCACTCTCTCTCTTCGTCCCTCCCACTTAGTCCGTCCCTCCCTCCCTCTCTCTCTCTCCTCCCTCCCTCGCTACTGGCCGCTGCCGCTGCCCGCTGCCGCTGCCACCGCCGCCCGCTACCGCCGCCACTGCCGCCCGCCGCTACCGCCTCCGCTGCCGCCCGCTACCGCCGCCGCCGCCCGCCCCCCGCTGCCGCTACCGCCACCGCCCACCACCGCTGCCGCTACCGCCGCCGCTGCCGCCCGCTACCGCCGCCGCTACCGCCCGCTACCGCTGCCCGCTGCCGCTGCTACCACCGCTGCCGCCATGTTTTTTGGTTTTTTTTGACGCTGCCTAAGACTGACGTGCTCGCCCGCACATGCGCAGTAGAGCTGCTCTCTACTGCGCATTTGCGGGCACGTCGGTCAAGCTTCATTTATCTAGTTAGATTTTGTGGTTTTCTGTGCCGGCATTCGCGATGGGAATCGCATCATGCCGGTTTACAATTAACAAAGGGGTGCGAAGGAAGAAACAATAAGAACATTAACAGGTGCTGAATGAAAGGTTGCAGTTACAATAAAACAAGGAATTACATAACTTGGAGCAGTGAAGAGGCGATAGGAATTTAACAAAGAGAACAAAATTACCAATTAATGGTATTTACTAAGTTATGGAATTTTGCAAAGTTATTATTTACCAGGTTAAAGGTAAAGTCTGCGCGTCGGTTAATGGTGCATTAAGTTTTCGTTGGGGTCTGGAAAGGCTTTCTTAAATAACCACATTTTGAGTCTTTTCCTAAATGTTGGGAGGCAGGGTTAAGAACATAAGAACATAAGAAAATGCCATACTGGGTCAGACCAAGTGTTGCGGTCCCGGGCCGTGCCCCGGTCCCTCCACCTACCTCGGGGGCGGCCCGGGCCGTTTCGGGTCTTCCCCGGGCCTGCAGGCCCTCCAGCATGTCTCTCCTTCCCCGGGAGAGACGACGACTCGGCACGGCTGGCCCCGCCCCGTGACGTGCACACGCGGGGAGGAGCCTTTCTTAAAGGGGCCGGCGCGGGAAAATCTGCTGAGCAGCTGGGGATGACGTCAGACGCCTTCAGCCTTAAGTATCTTGCTTCTAAGAGCCTCCAGTGCCTTGCAACAAGGTTCCTGGACTTGTCCTGTGTTTGCTGCATTCCTGGTTGTCTTCGTCCCGCCTCTGCCTGCTCCCCTTGCTGTGGATTCTTCTGGTATTGACCTCTGGACTGGCTTCGGATCGCTCGCTGGCTCTGACCCCCGGTCTGGCTTTGGATCGCTCTCTGGCTCTGACCCCTGGACTGGCTTTGGATCGCTCACTGGCTCTGACCCTGGACTGGCTGTGGACCGCTCTCTGGATACCGACCCCTGGACTAGCTGCGGATCATCCTCGGACCCTGACTCCTGGACTGACTTCAGGATTTCCTACGACCTGCTGGAGGCGCCAGCCGTCCGGAACCACGACCTGCAGGAGGCGCCTGCATCCGGACCATCCGCATCATCAGGAAGTCGTCTAAGTCCCAGCGGCCGTGTCTCTACGGGCCGTGTCCCAGCGGCCGTGTCCCTACGGCCGTGTCCCTACGGGCTCTTCCTGGGGGGACTTCAGCTTCCAGGGTGAATCTCCTAAAGTCCCAGCGGCTGGACTCCTAAGGGCTCCTCCCGGGGGAGTGCCGGTCTCCAGGGCGAAGACTCTTCTTCCTCTCTGGTTCAACACCGTCCATCCGTCCAGGGAGGGTCTTGTCCTTGGTCGCAAAGGACTTCACCGTAGACCAGAGCGTCAGCCAGCACCGAGCTCCCGTACCGCCTCCTGGTTGGGACATTCGCTGTGGACTTCCACAGCACTCCATCTCCTGTCCCAACCAGCCCAAAGGTCCACGAACATAACAGTTTGCAAGGCCATGGACCCGGCAGATCTTGCGGGTCTGAAAGCCATTCCCGGCATAGCCCAGAGGCTGCAACAACAACAAGCATGCTTGGACACCCTGACAGCCACAGTACAAGCCTTAGCCGACCGCGTGAGTGGAACCTTGGCTGCTAGTTCCAATGCACCCGTAGCTGGGGCCTCTGCTGCTGCTCCTGCTTCTATCCAGATGCCAGTACCGTCATGATTCTCCGGAGATACAAGGCTCTGTCGAGGTTTCTTAAACCAATGCTATATCCGGTTTGACCTTCTCCCACTTCAGTTCCCAACTGACCGAATCAAGACCAGCTTTATTATTTCCCTCCTGGATGGGAAACCTTTGGCCTGGGCATCTTACCTTCTGGAACGTCAGGATCCTCGTTTGAACAATCTGGTGCACTTCGTTTCAGCATTTAGGCAGGTCTTTGATGAGGCCGCCCGTAAACCCACCGCGGCTTCTGAGCTACTACAACTACGGCAGGGCAACCGGTCCTTAGCTGACCATGCTATGGACTTTCAAACCCTTGCTGCAGAATTAAATTGGGGAAGTGACAGCCTGCATAGTATCTTCCTGGAAAGTCTCTCTTCAAGATTACAAGATGAACTGGCAGGTCGAGATCTTCCTGACGATCTAAATGAACTGATCGAATTAGCAGGTCGAGTGGACCGCCGCTTACAGCGTCGATTTCGGGAAAGCAGAATACCCCATAGAGCCGACACCTCTGGAACCCTGTCCGTACACCGTGGGAATTCACCTCCAGCTTCTTCAAGGCCCCAAGATGTCGAACCCATGCAGGTGGGGCGAGGTCCTCTCTCCCAGGAGGAAAGAAAAAGACGTCGGTCACTAGGTCTCTGCCTGTATTGTGGTGGTAAGGGCCACTTCCTTGCCCATTGCAGCCAGCGTCCAGGAAACGCTCGGACCTAGGGACGGTGGGGGAGCTAACCCTAGGTCATGCTGCTGCCGACTCCCCATGCTTTGTTCCAGTAACTCTGGTACTTCCGGACGGAGAGTTCGAGACCCAAGCCTTGATCGACTCAGGGGCCGGGGAGAGTTTCATCCTCCAGGAGCTTGTGCAGCAACTCCAGATTGGGGTACAACCCCAAGAACCTCCACTCCGGATATCCTCTATTCAGGGGAGAATTCTTCCAGGTACCATTGCCACTCGTACCTCACCTCTCATCTTACGTACAGGCGCCTTGCATCAGGAGGAAATCTCCTTCCTCATCTTAGAAAAGTCTATGCATCCGATTATCTTGGGGTTACCCTGGCTCCGGAAACATTCCCCAGTCATTGCATGGGATTCGCTCCAGTTGGCCTCTTGGGGTCACGCCTGCTTTAATAACTGTTTGATGGATTTACCCCGTGCTCCACTGGCTCTAATGACTACCCCTCTGGCGTTACCACTTCAGTACCGGGAATTCCATGATGTGTTTTCCAAGGAGAAAGCAGAAATTCTTCCAGAGCATCGTCCTTTCGACTGCACCATCAACCTCTTGCCTGGTGCCACTCCGCCGAGAGGCCGGGTTTACCCATTATCCCTTCCAGAGACTCAGGCCATGTCGGCCTACATCCAGGAGAACCTGGAGCGAGGATTTATTCGGCCATCCAAATCTCCGGCAGGGGCCGGCTTCTTCTTCGTAGCCAAGAAAGATGGGTCCCTTCACCCCTGCATCGATTACCGTGGTCTTAACAGCATCACTCAGCGGGATCGTTACCCTCTGCCTCTGATTCCGGAACTCCTGGACCGGCTACAGGGGGCCAAGTTTTTTACTAAATTGGACCTGCGGGGAGCCTATAATCTGGTCAGGATTCGTCCCGGCGATGAATGGAAGACCGCCTTTAATACGAGGGACGGCCATTATGAATACCTGGTTATGCCTTTTGGTCTGTGTAATGCCCCGGCGGTCTTCCAAAACCTTATGAATGAGGTTCTTCGAGACCTGTTACACTCTTCTGTCATTGTCTACCTCGATGACGTCCTTATTTACTCCAAGGACCTAGAAACGCACCGCCAACACGTCCGACAGGTACTGCTTAAGCTTCGAGAGAACAAACTGTACGCTAAGTTAGAGAAATGTATGTTTGAACAAGAATCATTACCCTTTTTAGGGTATATTGTATCATCCACCGGTTTTCTAATGGACCCCGAGAAGGTTGCCACAATCAAGAACTGGCCACAACCCCAGGGGGTGAAAGCCCTCCAACGATTCCTGGGGTTCGCCAACTTTTACCGACAATTCATTCCGCACTACTCTCAGAAGGTGGCTCCTCTAACTGCGCTCACCAAGAAGGGGGTTGATGCCAAAAATTGGCCGACTACGGCCATACAAGCCTTTCATGACTTAAAAGAAGCATTCCTCCAGGACACCTGCCTGCACCATCCTGACCCCCAGCGTCAGTTCGTTGTCGAAGTGGATGCTTCGGATACTGCTGTGGGGGCAGTCCTGAGCCAACTATCGACCAAGGGTAAGCTTCTGCCCTGTTCATTCTACTCTCGAAAATTTTCCCCAGCTGAAAGGAACTATGGCATTGAAGACAAGGAGTTACTGGCAATTAAGCTGGCTTTTGAGGAGTGGCGCCAGTGGCTGGAGGGAGCGCAGCATTCAGTCATCATTTACACCGACCACAAAAATCTCGAGTACTTGTGTCGGGCTCAACGCCTCAATCCGCGACAGGCAAGATGGGCTCTCTTTTTCAGTCGCTTTAACTTTTCCCTTCGATACCGACCAGCAGCAAAGAACATACGAGCGGATGCGCTCTCTCGGACATCGGAACCCGAAGATGCGCCTAATCCGCCTCAATACATCCTGGATCCCGCCAGGGTCTTGATAGCAGCTGCGGAAGTGGCTCCAGCGGGTAAGACGGTGGTTCCTACACGATCTCGAAGGAAGGTCTTAGCCTGGGCTCACGATTCCCTGACCGCCGGCCATCCAGGGATTAACCGGACTCTGGAACTCCTGACCGAATTTTACTGGTGGCCTCGAGTAAAAGAGGACGTACGACAGTATGTCCAGTCGTGTCCCAACTGTGCTCAACACGAGCCATTTCCTGGACGCCCATGGGGACTTCTGCAGCCACTGCCCACTCCTACGGAACCGTGGACGCACCTCTCCACTGACTTTATTGTGGATTTGCCTGTTTCTGATGGAAAGACTGTAATCTGGGTGACGGTCGATCGCTTTTCTAAGATGGTTCACTTTGTGCCCCTCACCAAGCTACCCTCGGCGCTGGAACTGGCCAACCTCTTTACCCAGCATGTATTTCGTTTCCATGGTTTACCATTGCATATCTCTTCCGACCGTGGACCGCAGTTTACGGCTAAGTACTGGAGATCCTTGTGCAGGAAATTTGGGATACGCTTGGATCTTACTACAGCCTTCCACCCACAGGCCAATGGCCAGGTTGAGCGGACCAATCGGACATTGAAGGCTTTTCTTCGAGCATTTGTTGGGGACTTGCAGAATGATTGGTCACCCTCCTACCTTGGGCCGAATTCTCATATAATCGTCATAAACATTCAGCTACCGGCCAGTCTCCATTTCAATTGGTTTATGGAAAGACCCCTAGGCCTCCTCTACCGTTGTCTCTTTCAGTCTCCTCTCCGGCAGCCCAGCTCACTGCCCAGCAGCTACACTCCTTGTGGACTTCCACCCAAGAGAAGCTCCAACTTGCCTCTGCTAAAGCGAAGAAATATGCCGACTGCCGAAGACGGCCAGCTCCGGTCTTCCTCCCAGGCAGTAAAGTTTGGTTAAGTACCCAGAATCTTCACCTACGGCTCCCGTCCATGCACTTAGCTCCCAAGTTTGTGGGTCCATTCACGGTTTTGGAACGGGTAGGGGCAGTATCCTACCGTCTACGTTTACCTTCCACGCTGAGGATACATAATGTATTTCACGTATCCTTGCTTAAACCGTTGGTGCTTTCCTCCTTCCATGACAGAACCCCAGTGCCTACCACCACCGAAGCTGAAGCAGACGGCATTTATACGGTAAAGGAGGTTTTGGATGTCCGGTTTCATCGTCGCTGGTGGGAGTACCTACTCTCCTGGGAGGGGTACGCGCCTGAGGAGAATTCCTGGGAGCCATCCTCCAATATTCTGGACAGGAATCTTCACCAGTTCCATCTCGACCACCCAAGTAAACCCCGGCCTCCTGTGAGGGGGCGTAGGAGAGGGGGTACTGTTGCGGTCCCGGGCCGTGCCCCGGTCCCTCCACCTACCTCGGGGGCGGCCCGGGCCGTTTCGGGTCTTCCCCGGGCCTGCAGGCCCTCCAGCATGTCTCTCCTTCCCCGGGAGAGAAGTCGACGACTCGGCACGGCTGGCCCCGCCCCCTGACGTGCACACGCGGGGAGGAGCCTTTCTTAAAGGGGCCAGCGCGGGAAAATCTGCTGAGCAGCTGGGGATGACGTCAGATGCCTTCAGCCTTAAGTATCTTGCTTCTAGGAGCCTCCAGTGCCTTGCAACAAGGTTCCTGGACTTGTCCTGTGTTTGCTGCATTCCTGGTTGTCTTCGTCCCGCCTCTGCCTGCTCCCCTTGCTGTGGATTCTTCTGGTATTGACCTCTGGACTGGCTTCGGATCGCTCACTGGCTCTAACCCCCGGACTGGCTTTGGATCGCTCTCTGGCTCTGACCCCTGGACTGGCTTTGGATCGCTCACTGGCTCTGACCCTGGACTGGCTGTGGACCGCTCTCTGGATACCGACCCCTGGACTAGCTGCGGATCATCCTCGGACCCTGACTCCTGGACTGACTTCAGGATTTCCTACGACCTGCTGGAGGCGCCAGCCATCCGGAACCACGACCTGCAGGAGGCGCCTGCATCCGGACCATCCGCATCATCAGGAAGTTGCCTAAGTCCCAGCAGCCGTGTCCCTACGGGCTCTTCCTGGGGGTGAATCTCCTAAAGTCCCAGCGGCTGGACTCCTAAGGGCTCCTCCCGGGGGAGTGCCGGTCTCCAGGGCGAAGACTCTTCTTCCTCTCCGGTCCAACACCGTCCATCCGTCCAGGGAGGGTCTTGTCCTTGGTCGCAAAGGACTTCACCGTAGACCAGAGCGTCAGCCAGCACCAAGCTCCCGTACCGCCTCCTGGTTGGGACATTCGCTGTGGACTTCCACAGCACTCCATCTCCTGTCCCAACCAGCCCAAGGGTCCACGAACATAACACCAAGGGTCCATCAAGCCCAGCATCCTGTTTCCAACAGTTGCCAATCCAGGCAATAAGAACCTGGCAAGTATCCAAAAACTAAGTCTATTCCATGTTACCATGGCTAATGGCAGTGGCTATTCTCTTCTTTGCCTCCCTGTCTTATACTTCCCAGCTGATGAATATGCATAACCTCATGCATAACCTCGTGGTGGGTGGAGGGTCTTTTGCTGCATTGCAGGTCTTTTCCCCTCCTCCCCATTACTTCAGGAGGAATCCTGCCATGTTGCATGTCTTTTTCCCCCCTTCCATTCCTTCAGGGGGAGAACTGCCATGTCTGTATGCCAAGCTGTGTGTCAGAATATTTTTCTCCGTCTCAGGCTGTGCCCCCCCTAAGGGTGAGGGCCTTAGGAGGGGGGGCACCATAGAGCAGGACCGCCTCTATGGAACTCCGGTGGAATGGAGTTCCATAAAGGCGGTTCTGCTGTGGAGAATGCCCTGTCTCTGAAGGTTATATGCTGAGAGGTTTTGGAGTGTGGCACCTGTAGAGATTCTCTGAAGGACTCTCTGATGGGTCTGGAGGATGTATATTTTCTGAATGGGATTTGTAGGTTAAGCGGAGAGAGTTGATGGATGGCTTTGTAGATAGTGGTGATGGACTTATATATGATTCTATAGTGAATTGGCAACCAATGTAGGTCTTTGAGGATTGGAGATATGTGGTCTCTTCTCCGTGTGTTTGTCAATATTCTGGCTGCCGTGTTTTGAACCATCTGAAGGGGTTTAGTGTGAGATGCCGGGAGACCTAATAATATAGAGTTGCAATAATCTAACTTTGAGAAGATTATTGCTTGCAGGACTGTTCTGTAGTCGTGATAGTGGAAAAGTGGTCTTATTCTTTTTAAGACATGAAGTTTGTGAAAGCAGTCCTTGGTAGTTTGATTAATAAATGATTTTAGGTTTAGCCGGTTATCAATGATAGCTCCTAGGTCTCTTTCTTGTGATGTTTGTAAGTTGGCTGGAGGAGTTGTAGAGATGTTATTGTTTTCCGGGGATATGAGGAGTTCACTTTTTGAGGAGTTTAGTATTAGGTTTAGACTGGAGAGAAGGCTGTCGATTTCTAGAAGGCAATTTTCCCAGAATTCTAGAGTTTTTGTGAAGGATTCTTTGAGGGGGATGACGATCTGGACATCATCCGCGTATAAAAAATGTTTAAGGTTCAGTTTGGTTAAAAGTTGGCAGAGCGGGAGAAGGTAAATGTTAAAGAGCGTGGGTGAGAGGGAGGAGCCCTGCGGAACTCCTAGAGAGGAAGGATAATGCTTAGATTCTTTGTTGTGTAATCTGACCTTGTAGCCTCTGTTCCCAAGGAATGGGAGTGGAGAGAATGGGAGTGGAGAGAATGAGACGGGATTTAAGGAAGATGGAAGAGTGGTCGAAGACATGGCAGCTGACATTCAATGCCAAGAAGTGCAAAGTCATGCATATGGGGAATGGAAATCCGAATGAACTGTATTCGATGGGGGGAGAAAGGCTGATGTGCACGGAGCAGGAGAGAGACCTTGGGGTGATGGTGTCTAATGATCTGAAGTCGGCGAAACAATGTGACAAGGCGATAGCTAAAGCCAGAAGAATGCTGGGCTGCATAGAGAGAGGAATATCGAGTAAGAAAAGGGAAGTGATTATCCCCTTGTACAGGTCCTTGGTGAGACCTCACCTGGAGTATTGTGTTCAGTTCTGGAGACCGTATCTCCGAAGAGACAGAGACAAGATGGAGGCGGTCCAGAGAAGGGTGACCAAAAAGGTGGAAGGTCTTCATCAAATGACTTATGAGGAGAGATTGAAGAATCTAAATATGTACACCCTGGAGGAAAGGAGGAGCAGAGGTGATATGATACAGACTTTCAGATACTTGAAAGGTTTTAATGATCCAAAGACAACGACAAACCTTTTCCATAGGAAAAAAATCAGCAGAACCAGGGGTCACGATTTGAAGCTCCAGGGAGGAAGATTCAGAACCAATGTCAGGAAGTATTTCTTCACGGAGAGGGTGGTGGATGCCTGGAATGCCCTTCCAGAGGAAGTGGTGAAGACCAGAACTGTGAAGGACTTCAAAGGGGCGTGGGATAAACACTGTGGATCCATAAAATCAAGAGGCCGTCAATAAAGAGTGGGTGGCTAGCCAGAATGACGGCTACTGCCTGGAGACAATACCCTTATTCAATAAACATACACATGGTTACTGTGACTCCAACATCGCTCTAAGCTACAACAGCAAGAGGAAATGTGGAAAAAAGGATTTGCACTCACAAAGTGGGGAGTAGCTGGCTTGTTACGGCGGTTACTACCCCAAACCAAATAAGCCTGATACTTCACTTTCAATGCATATCCAGCATAGCTCTCTGCTTCAACGGCAGGGGAGAAGAAAAACTGATACTTCACGCATATCCAGCATAGCTCCCTGCTTCAACGGCAGGGGAGAAGAAAACCTGATACTTCACGCATATCCAGCATAGCTCTCTGCTTCAACGGCAGGGGAGAAGAAAAACTGATACTTCACGCATATCCAGCATAGCTCTCTGCTTCAACGGCAGGGGAGAAGAAAAACTGATACTTCACGCATATCCAGCATAGCTCTCTGCTTCAACGGCAGGGGAGAAGAAAAACTGATACTTCACGCATATCCAGCATAGCTCTCTGCTTCAACGGCAGGGGAGAAGAAAAACTGATACTACAAGCATATCCAGCATAGCTCCCTGCTTCAACAGCAGGGGAGAAGAAAAACAACCAATAAGGGCTGAACAACACAGTCTGGGTAAAACAAATAAGCATGGGTGTAGCTTGCTTATTGCGGCGGTTACTTCCCCTACTACCCATAACTAATCAAGCTTGATATTTCACTTGGTTGCAGCTCCATCACTGCTCTCTACATTAATGGTGGGGGTGGAAGGGAAATAGAACCAAAGAGCTAAGAGAAACAGATAAGTATGAGAAAAAAATGTGAAGCTTGCTGGGCAGACTGGATGGGCCGTTTGGTCTTCTTCTGCCGTCATTTCTATGTTTCTATGTTTCTATGGTTTGAACCAGGCCAGTGTCGTGTATGTTATTCCGATGTTCACTAACTGATATAGGAGGATGGAGTGGTTAACAGTGTCAAAAGTGGCTGAGAGGTCCAGGAGGATCAGTAAGTAGGCATGACCTTTGTCGAGACCCATGATGAGGTAATCTGTCAGGGATATGAGTAGTGAGTCAGTACTTAATGATTTTCAGAAGCCATATTGGGTAGGGAACAGTATTTTATGGTCTTCGAGGTAGTCTGATAATCTAGAGTTAACTAATTTTTCCATTACCTTGGCTATGAAAGGGAGATTGGACGAAAGTTGGAAGGATCTTTAGGATCTAAGTTAGGTTTTTTTAAGAGCGGTTTGATGGAGGCAATTTTAAGGTCGTCTGGATAGATTCCTTGGCCTAAAGAACAATTGATAATGTCTGTTAGAGCTTTGGAGATGGTGTCTGGTTTTAGTAGAAGTAGTTTGGATGGGATATGGTCAAAAGGATGTGAAGAGGGTTTCATTTTCTTCAATACTGTTTGGATCTTCGAAATTGTGAAGGGTTCAAAGGATTGTAGAGAAGTGTCTTTGTTGGGGTGGAGATATGTGCTGGATGTCGCTACTGTATTAGACTTAAGCTGTGTTAGAAGGTTAGAGATTTTGTTGCTGAAGAAAAGGGCCAACTCCTCTGCTTTTTCTTGCGCTTGGTTGAGTGTTCCTCCGGTACTGAAACTGCTTCCCGCTGGGCTGCTCGGGATACTCCGAAGCGAAGGCTCGGGGACCAGACATGGCTGCTGCACGTGGTTCCACCGCGCGATCCACCATGCGATTTTTTTTTTTCTTCTTTGGTTCACTCTACAGGACTGCTAGCATGCACCTGTGCTCCGGGCCCACCTTCCAATCTTGGATTTTTGGTATTTTCTTTTCCTTTTCTTTTTTGTTGCCCTCTCCTAACAATTTTTGTACTCCAGAGCTACTCGCTGCCTTGGACATGGGGCTCTGATTTATGCTACTGCTCTGTTATATATAATCTTTGAACGACTCTGGATTCCTTTGGGACCATATAGCATGAAATCTCAAATCAACTCCATCCTCAAAGCAGGCTTCTTCAAACTCAACGTTCTTAAGAAACTCCGACCCCTGCTATACACCCAAGATCTCCGTACAGTGATCCAAGCCACCCTTACCTCCAAACTGGACTATTGTAATGCCCTCCTCCTAGGGCTCCCCTTGTCCTCTATAAAACCCCTTCAACTATTGCAAAATGCCACCGCAAGGCTCATTACCAACACACGAATACACGAACACATCACCCCTGTCCTCAAGGATCTACATTGGCTTCCCATCCTATCCCGTATACACTACAAGACCCTGACCATAGTACACAAATCTATCTACACACACAACTCCAACTGGCTTGCCCTCCCCTTCACTGCCCCCCTGTCCTCTCGAGCTACCAGATCTACTAACAAAGGTACTCTACATGTACCGTCCTTGAAAGCAGCTCATCTCTCCTCCACCCGTGACCGCGCCCTATCCATTGCCGGCCCCGCCCTCTGGAACTCCCTACCTGTCCACATGCGCCTTGAACCCTGTGCTATCAAATTCAAAAAGAAACTAAAAACATTCCTGTTCAACCAAGCCTACACAGAATAGATCCTCCCTTCCCCTCTATTGCTCTTACCCCCTAGGTGACCGCCCTTTTCCTTATATTAAGGAATTATAATCACATTGTACATTGTTGTCTTCTTGTTATGACCTCTTGTTGATTTCTTGTTGTTTAATCTATTTTCCTACTGCCTTAGGTTAACCCCCTGCCCAGTTTGCCTTCCCTGTTGAAATGTATTTCCAAACCTTCTGTTAACATGTGAACCGGTATGATGTCCCCACTAATACCGGTATATAAAAGTTTCTAAATAAATAAATAGTAGACAAATATGAATATCTGGGAGGCTTTCCTACATTACTTGTTTCTCCTTTCTCATTGTTAATCTAATTGAGTTATCCATTTTGCATTTATACATGGTGGGTGCTGGATGGGCGGGGGGGCTGTAGGCATTGAAGTGATCTCCGCTAATTTGAGGGGATGTATTGTTCTGTTTGGGGGGACAGGGGGGGAAGGGAGGGGTGGGGGAGGGAGGGAGGTATACTGATGCATTTGGGTGTTTCTTATGCTGTGATGGGGGATTCGACCTCAATATTCCCTTCTCTAATGTAACTTGGGATTTGGAGAAGTCACGTACGGAGATCTCAGCTGGGAGGATCTCTGTATTTCAATGTACTCTTTATTTTTTCATCTCTTTCACTGTTGTCATAGACACTGACGAGACAATCAGTTCGATTGATTTCTTGGAATGTATGTGGTATTAAATCTCCCATTAAGAGAACGAAAATTCTCACCCTGTTAAGGAAGAAATCTGCGGATATAGTATTCCTTCAAGAAACGCACCTTACAGATACTGAACATCGGGATTGGGTGGGGTCGGTGCACTTTGCTTCTGCTACCACTAAATCCGCTGGTGTTGCAATTTTGATACACAGAAGACTGCCTTTGTCTATTACACATGAAATCAAAGATCCCTTGGGTAGATATATTAATTTGATTGTGGAATGCTTTCAACAGAAAATGGTGCTCTGTAACCTATACGCCCCTAATAATCCAGGCATGGCAATTTTTCAGACTATACATGATCATCTAGTGCCCTTTATGCATAATGGTCTTGTGGTGGGAGGAGATTTCAACACTATCAAAGATCCGCAATTGGATAGAGGGGGAGATACTAGTCACACTAGAAGTCATTGGGGTAAACCTTTTTCCCTGTTTGAACAAGAACTGAATTTATTGAATGCATGGCGCATTTTAAACCCCACGGCTACTAATTTTACTCATCTTTCTCATGCGTATGCCACTTATTCCCGCATAGATTACATCTTGCTTAGCACTGGTCTGTTTTCCCAACTTACTGTTGTGGGTATAGATGACATCATCCTCTCGGATCATGCCCCTATTTGGATGGAGTTGACTTGGGCGGTGGGGACCCCTGCTACATTCCATTGGGGCTATCCATATTACTTAGCTGAGGACAATGATTTTAGGGCGCACATCCAGGCCAAGTGGAATGAATATGCTTCCCGTAATGTCCAACACATAGAGGATCCGGTATTATACTGGTATGCTTCTAAAGCGTTTGCTTGTTGCCAACTCCCCGACTTTAAGGGCCCAGCATCTATCCGTGCAAGCCGCTCTGAACACTTTATTGCACCAGAGGGCGAAAAAAAGTGTGTTGTATTACCAACATAAGCTTTTCCAAATGGGGAATAAGCCAGGTAAAATTATGGCTAATTTAATTAGGGCCAGACGAGCGTCCAGTTTTGTGGCGGCCCTGAAGACACCCACGGGCCAGCGGGTTACGGATACTTCCAGTGTCCTACAGGTTTTTAGGGACTATTATGCTACCTTGTACTCTGCTGAACCCCGGGAGGTAGTTCGAGGCCAGCAGTTTTGTGCTGGGCTAGAGTTGCCCCGTCTTACTTACTGAGCAGCAAGACCAACTAAATCAACCAATTTCAGAGGGGGAGACTCTGAGGGCTATTTGGCAGGCAAAGCGTATCAAAGCACCAGGGCCTGATGGCTATACTGCTGAATTCTACAAGGCTTTAACAGACGCCCTGACTGGTCCCCTTACAAGAACTTTCAATGCCTTGGTTGCCCAGGGTACATTTCCGCGACACAGCAATGAAGCCTCTATCACGTTGATCCCTAAACCAGGGAAAGACCCACAATCCCCTGCCGCATACTGACCCATATCGTTATTAAATGTTAATCAAAAATTGTTAGCAAAAATATTAGCTGATAGATTGGCACTGATCCTTCCTTCTTTAATTAAACCAGACCAAGTGGGATTTGTACAAAAACGTTATGCCCTTGCGAATATCCGCAGGGTACTGACGGCCATGGCGTTATGCAATGTTTCAAGAGCCCTTTTTGGCCATAAGCTTTGATGCGGAAAAGGCTTTTGATAGGGTGGAGTGGAATTACTTATTTAACATTTTAGATGCAATGAATATCAACGGCTGGTTTCAAGAGGCGGCTTCTCTTCTTTATAGGGACCCTGTAGCGAGATAGTGGTCAATCATTCTTCTTCTGACACCTTTCCAATATCTAGGGGAACTAGGCAGAGTTGCCCTTTATCTCCTTTGTTGTTCTTGCTCCAATTAGAACCGCTTCTATTGGCCATTCAGCAGGCTCGACAAATAAAAGGGGTTCGCGTTCAAACTCAGACCTTTAAGTATGCGGCATTTGCCGATGACCTCCTGGTCTTCCTGACAAGTCCCAAAGACTCTACTGTCCCTTTTTAACGATTTTGGTTCTTTTTCAGGCTTTCGCTTAAACCCCGATAAATCAGAGGCACTGGCTTATCCGGATGCACTGCAAGACCGATGGGAGGGTCCCTTTCCCTTGCTTTGGGCGCCGGGGCGCATAGGATACTTGGGGATTTGCATATCTACGGATCTATCTCAGCTTTATGAATTGAATGTATGTCCCCTTTTAACTTTCACTTTAGAACGGATGCATCGATGGCGGTCTTTACCCTTATCCTTGGGAGGTCGTATTAATCTTTTTAAGATGATTATCCTGCCCAAATGGCTGTATGTTTTTCAAAACTTGGTGCTTACTTTAAAGCTTAAAGACATTAGACGCGTGGAAAGTGGTATGCGCCGGTTGTTTTGGCATGGGAAAAAATCTAGAGTGGCTCTACATCATTTACAGAGTAAGTGGGGGTTTGGGGGTCTCAGTGTTCCCAATCTACGTTTATATAATTGGGCAAGTAATTTACGGGTGGTTCGGGAGTGGCTGTTGGGAGAGAGCTTTTATACATATTTAGCGGCAGACCGTACGATCCTGGGCACCCGTGACTTGAGGTTTGTTTTACAGACCACTTGGGATAAATTGAATCTGCCGGAGACGGCGGGGTTGATTTCCCCGATTCGGAGGGCATGGCTACGTTTATTAAAGTTATTGAAGCTTCCTCAGGGCTGCGCATATTTTCTAACTTTGCAAGGCAACACTGATTTCTCCCCTGGTACAACCTCCATAGTTTTCCAGAGATGGGCGGCCCTTGGGATTACGCAAGTGGGTCATTTTTTGATGATATGGGTCAATTGCTTACTCTTCAACAATTGGCTGCACGCTATATTTATTTATTTATTTATTTATTTAGCATTTTTCTATACCGACTTTCCAATAACAAAATTATTGATCAATTCGGTTTACATTTTAAACAATAACAACAATGACAAGTAAATGTCTTACAATGAACAGGTCGAATTAACTTGGATTAAGATATATGGGGGTAATAACATAATTAAGATATATGGGGGTAATAACATAATTAACATGAGCGGTGCCTAATATAGGCTAGAGGTTGGGTTTTGATAATAGACTGCCGAAGATAATAGACTGCCAAAGATAATAGACTGTCAAAGATAATAGACTGCCAAAGATCATGTGATTTCTAGAGAAGATCTATATAGTTCTCTAGCGTGTTACCACTGAGGGGATATTGGCAGGGATATTTCGCAGGTTGATGTTATGGGAAAGCTTGGTTGAATAACCAAGTCTTGAGTCTTTTTTTAAATGTAGTGGAGCATTGCAGTGATCTGAGCTCTGATGGGAGAGAGTTCCAGAGTTTAGGCCCAGCTGTGGAGAAAGCTCTTTTACTTAATGCTGACTTCATCGGTGGAATTTGAAGGTTGTTTTTGTAGGCTTGTCTCACTGGTCTGGAAGATGTGTGGAGTTGGAGAGGGAATGTGAGCTCGAGTGGTGCCAGGTTGTGTATTGCCTTGTGGGTTACTGAGAGCACTTTGAATAGTATTCTGAATTTGACGGGAAGCCAGTGTAGGCTTTTTAAGATGGGTGAGATGTGGTCTCTTTTGTTGGACTTGGTTAAGATCCTCGCTGCAGCGTTCTGCAGCATCTGTAGTGGTTTTATGGCGTTGGCAGGGAGACCCAGTAGAAGTGAGTTGCAGTAATCTATTTTCGTGAGAATGATTGCTTGTAGAACTAATCGGAAGTCTTTGAAATGTAGGAGTGGTCTCAGTCTTTTTAAGACTTGTAATTTGAAGAATCCATCCTTTACGATGTTATTTATGAGTGATCTGTAATTCATTTGGTTATCAAGTATAACTCCTAGATTTCTGACTTGTGGGGTTATTGTTAATTGAGTTGACAAGATGGTACTTGGAAGTGTGTAGGTTCCGTTTTGGGAAATGAGGAGATATTCTGTTTTGTTTTGATTAAGGATCAAGTTGAGGCTAATGAGTAAGTTGTTGATGGCTTGTTGGCAAGAGTTCCAGAAGTCCAGAGTTTTTTGGAGAGATTCAGTAATTGGAATCAGTATCTGAACATCGTCTGCATATAAGTAGTGGACGAGATTCAGGTTGATGAGGAGCTGGCAGAGTGGCAGAAGGTAAATATTGAATAAGGTTGGAGAGAGTGATGATCCTTGTGGGACTCCTAAGTTGCAGGTGACTGGTTGAGATTCTTCCTTGTTGATCTTGACCTTATACTGTCTGTTCTGTAGGAACGATTTGAACCAGTTGAGGGCCTCATCTCTGATGCCAATTTCTGCCAGGTGATCTATTAATGTGTTGTGATTGACCGTGTCAAAAGCTGCTGTTAGATCTAGGAGGATGAGAAGACACGGTTGTCTGTTTTCAAGATTAAGTAATATAGAGTCCGTTAATGAGATTAGGAGGGTTTCGGTGCTTCGAGATTGGCGGAAACCGAACTGCGATGAGGAAAGAATGTTGTGGTCGTTTAGGTATTCTGTTAGTTGTTTGTTTGCAACTCGTTCCAAGATTTTTGCGATGAATGGTAGATTAGCTATTGGGCGAAAATTGGCTGGGTTTTCAGGAGAAAGATTAGGGTTTTTTATGAGTGGTTTTATGATTGCCATTTTTAGTGGGTCAGGTACAATCCCGTGAGAGAAGGAGCAATTTATGATTTGTGCGATGGGTTTGGATATGATTTTAGCACAAGAGATGAGGAGATTGGTGGGTATGGTATCCTGAGGGTGAGAAGAAGGTTTGAGCTTTTTTAGGATATTTTCGATCTCTAAGGATGAGGTCGGTTCGAATTCCTTAAGGCTAGCCTTTTGTGATGAGACTGCAGCTCGAGGTATTACTGGCGTAGTGTAATTATTATTGTTATTATTGATGGACTGAGTTAGTAGATTTGGTATCTTGTTTTTGAAGTAGGTTGCCAGTTCTTCTGCTTTGCTTGCTGCTTTATCATCTGGTATGGATGTTGGTAGGGGTTTAGTGAGGGATGAGACCAAAGAAAAAAGCGCTCTAGGGTCGAAAATGAAGTGGTGGATTTTTTGTGAGTAAAAGTCTCTTTTTGCTTGGAGGATGGATATTCTGTAATGGTGCATCATGGTTTTGAATGCCGTGATGTTGGTGTATGTTGGGTTTTTACGCCAGTGTTGTTCTTTTTTTCTGAGATCCTGTTTTAAGGATTTTAGTTTTGGTGTGTACCAAGGTTTTCTGTTATAGTTTGAAGACTTTATCTGTTTTTGCGTACCTGCAGCTTTCCTATTACATTAAATCACTTTTGAGGGGCAGTCTGGTACCAGAGGGGGTTCGGGCGATTGCGGATTGTTTTCTGCTGGAACGGACCCAAGTACCCTCCCTTTCGCACTATCACAATCAGTTGCAGAATTTAGTCTATCAAACTACCTGCTCAGCCTTGGCAGAGCGTTGGAATAAGGAGGGGCTGTTTAAGGTTACAGCCACACAATTGGGAACCTGTTTTAGGCGCATTGCCAAAGTTTCCTCTACTTCTTATTATCGTGAAATGCAATTTAAATTTCTCTGGAGAGCATATGTATCCACTCAGGTGGCGTTTCGCTCTGCTCTGGTGCCGGCAGTCACATGTGGGAAATGTAATCGGGAAAGCGGCACTTTATCTCACTTGTTTTGGGGCTGCTCTGTCATTCAACATTTCTGGAGATGTATCATATGTTATTTGGCTGGGTTAATGGGTCTCCCCCTCCAAGCCTCTCCTCTTTTGATACTTTTTGAATGTATTCCTTAACTACGTATCCGGGACACTGGGCATCGAATGTTGTTTATGAAAGCTTGTTTTGTGGGGAAGAAGTTGATTCTATTGCAGTGGAAGGAAGCGACGGCGCCCACTTTCTGGGCCTGGAGGAATCACTGGCATAGTCTGATGCAGATGGGAGTGGATGTCAGCCTGCACAGATCCAAGACACCGACGACAGTTTCTACAGATATGGGATCCTTACCTTCAGACATTGCCACACAGGGCGCGGAATTTGCTCCTTAATGAGATTCCTCTTGCTACTCAGTCTTGATCTTTAAGTTAAGGGGTTCGTGAACCCGCATCACAGTATGATTCGATCAGATTGTTGGTTTTGGGTGGGGGGGGGGCAAGGGTGGGCAGTGATCTAGTTGTATTCTGACGTATTAGTGATTGCATTTGTTGTTCTATTTTAGCTTGTTGGATGCTGAAGGACACGTGTCCAACCTGCTGTATGATTATTGTGGATGTATGCAAAATGCAATAAAAATTGTTTATACAAAAAAAAAAAAAAAGAAGAAGACTACTGTTCTGGTGGCTGGAGCTTCCACTATGAAGGATGTTCAGGATCGGAAGTTGGAAGTGCATCTCAAACGAGCTTTTGAGGTCCTGGCGCTCAGCCTGCGGGCGGTGGTATGTGCAAGTCTGATGCAGCAGGCCTGTTTATGTTGGATCCAGAAGCCGCAGGAACAGTCTGCCTCTGGGACTCTTTCCCCAGTCCAGGCGGCCCGCCTGGAGGCAGGGATTGCCTATGGCAGGGATGCCTTGTATGACCTGGTGAGAACCACGGCCCGTGCTATGGTGTCGGTGGTGGCGTCCAGACAACCCTTGTGGCTACGCAACTGGTCAGCGGATCTGTCATCAAAATCACAGTTCTGAAATCTGCCCTTTCAGGGAAAACTGCTGTTTGATGAGGACCTCGATCGTCTGTGAAATCGCTGGGAGAGACAAAGGGCAATAGACTGCCAGAGGATTGAAAGTCTAGCCGGAAACCTTACTCTTCTCGGCCTCGCTTTCGGGAATCCAGACGTTTTCTTCAGACGAGGCCCTCGGTGGCGAGACAGTCCTCGCATAGGCAACAGTCCTTTCGAGAGGCAGAAGGTCATCTAGAGGCGGATCCACCCAGGGTGCGGGTGGTAATAAGTCCTCACAACAAGATCCGGCAGGTCCACTCCTCGTCTCTGGTAATCGGGGGCAGGCTGGCCCGATTCTACGGGGAGTGGACCAAGATCAATTCCGACCGGTGGG
Source organism: Rhinatrema bivittatum (assembly GCF_901001135.1). NCBI lineage: Eukaryota > Metazoa > Chordata > Amphibia > Gymnophiona > Rhinatrematidae > Rhinatrema > Rhinatrema bivittatum. Next base: position 87,442,797 of record NC_042626.1, read on the forward strand.
TGTTGAGCGTGGTGAGAAACGGCTACGCCTTAGAATTTTCTCGCCCACTGCGGTCGGTCTTTCTGGAGTCGCGTTGTCTTTCCCGAAGCAAGTGGGCAGCGGTCCAGGAAACACTTCAGCAGTTGTTAAGTCTGGAGGCGGTTGTACCGGTGCCAGTGTCCGAACAGGGACAAGGCAGATATTCCATCTATTTTGTGGTGCCCAAGAAGGAAGGCATGTTCCGACTTATCCTAGACAAGAAGAAAGTCAACCAGAGTTTGAAGGTACCACGTTTTCGGATGGAGACGTTGTGTGCCATAATTGCGGCGGTATGGGGAGGAGAGTTTTTGGCGTCTCTGGATCTCACCGAGGCTTATCTGCATATCCCATCCATCAGGAGCACCAGAAGTTTCTCAGATTCATGGTTCTGGGACAGCACTATCAGTTTCAAGCACTGCCTTTCGGGCTGGCCACTGCCCCACGGACCTTTACAAAGGTGATGATGGTAGTGGCGGCGGCGCTGCAACAGGAGGGATTGCTGGTGCACCCGTACTTGAACGATTGGCTGATATGGGCGAAGTCACTAGAGGAATGTGTGCGGTCCGTGGACCGAGTTCGGTCGCTCCTGGAATCTCTAGGCTGGGTTATCAATGTGCAGAAGAGCCATCTGGTCCCCTCCTGTTCTCTCAAATACTTGGGAGTCCATTTCGACACATAGCGGAGCAAAGTGTTTCTTACAAATGACAGGGTGAACATTATTCAGGGGCAGATAGCGCATCTGCTTCGTCTACAGGTGCCGAAGGTCTGGGATTACTTACAAGTCCTGGGCTCGATGGCGTCCACATTGGAACTGGTGCCCTGGGCGTTTGCCCATTTGAGGCCTCTGTAGAGAGGCTTGTCCTGTTGGAATCCTCTGTTGCAACAATATTTCCTGCCCCTGGCTTTGATGGAGTTGGCCAGGGCCAGTCTAGCCTGCTGGATGACGTGGAACAATCTGGAGAAGGGGATGCCTCTCGAGGTCCCGGAATGGGTGGTGGTCACCACGGATGCAAGTCTTCGGGGCTGGGGGACAGTTTGTCTGGGCAGGTCTGCTCAGGGCCTTTTGTCGATGTTGGAACAGACATGGTCCATCAATCGCCTGGAGATGAGAGCGGTGCGCCGAGCTCTGGAGCAGTTTCTACCCTTGATCCGCGATCGGATGGTGCGAGTTTTCTCGGACAATTCGACCACGGTGGCTTACATCAACTTCCAGGGAGGAACCAAGAGTCCCACGGTAGCGCAGGAGGTTCAGCTGCTGTTCAAGTGGGCAGAGCTTCATCTTGAAGGAATTGCTGCCTCCCATATCGCAAGAGTCGACAACGTCCATGCGGATTACCTCAGCCGGCAGCAGTTGGATCCGGGGGAGTGGGAATTCTCTCAGGGGGCCTGGGAGCTTCTCTGCGAACAGTGGGGAACCCCGCAGTTCGATCTCAAGGCAACGAGTCTCAATACCAAGACGCAAAGGTTCTTCAGCCGCTGGAGGGAGTCCGGGGCGGTGGGGCTCGATGCCCTCGTATGTCCGTGGCTGTATGTCTTTCCTCCAAGGCCACTGATAGCAAAGGTACTCAGGCATGTAGAGGGCCATGCAGGGTCAGTGATTCTGGTGGCTCCTGAATGACCTCGCCGTCCGTGGTTCGCAGATCTGGTGCGGCTGGCAGTGGTCCTTTACTTTCCGATCGGGAGGATCGCTTTTGTCTCGCAGCCTGGCTTTTGAGAGGAGGTGATTGTGCGTAAGGGAGTATTCAGAACCAGTAATTACCAAACTGCTCCAAGCGAGATGCTCTGCTACCTCTCTAGCCTATTCCAGGGTATAGAAGGTGTTTGAGACCTGGTGTGGACAACAGGGATTGGACCCTCTTCAGGTGTCGGTGTCCCATATTTCGTCCTTTTGGCAGGTGGGTTTATCCAAAGGATTAGCCCATAGTTCCCTTCGGGTACAGATTTCCACTTTGGGTTGTCTCAGAGGGAGAGTCCAGGGTAAGGCCTTGGCATCCCATCCGGATGTGGTGTGTTTTCTACGAGGAGCCAAACATCTCCGTCCACCTCTGTGTCGCATTTGTCCGAAATGGAATCTTAATCTCGTGCTACGGGTCCTTTTGCGAGGGGCCGTTCGAGCCTCTGAATCGGGTATCTTTGAAGATCCTGACTCTGAAGACTGTCTTTTTGGTAGCTATCTGTTTGTGTATTAGAAACCTGTTGTTGTAGATTAGAGGAAACGTTATCAATTTTCCCTTCGAGCCTGTTCACGGTGGCATTCAAGCCACTCACCAAGTCCCATATAGCCCCCAAAGTGACCGTTTCCGGCCTAGGTGTAATTAGGCGTATTTCCTCGGGAGTATCAGGTTGGAGGGATCTTAGTTGTGCACTTTCAACACTTGTTGAGGTCTCTCCTACTATAGGAGATATTCCCTCAACTCCTCTCATTCCTGAATTCAAAACGGGGCTTGCTCCCTCAGTTGCATCCTTTAATTCCACCTCTTCGGTGGGTAAAGTTGCAGCTCCTCCGTTTGTTCCACGTTGGAATGGAGACGGTCGGTAGTCAGGACTGAGGGATGCCTCTTCCTGAGGGGCCCCTCGTTCTCCCTCCGAGGGGCCTCTAAAGGATTCATTGGGTTCCTCCTTTTGTAGCTGTGTCATAAAACGATCTATTTCTAGTTGTAGGAGGGGAGGTAAGGGTTCTGAGGGAAAAACCCTTACCCTCCCTTTTCTTTTCGCAGGCATACTCAACGTTTTAGAAATTTTCAAGAACCAGTAAGCAGAAAGTTTTAAATTGGTACCTGTTTTCCTATGTTCTCAGTCATAGAGTCCAAGATGTAGTGGTTCCTTCCTCTAGTCCGTCTAAGTCCGAACTAAGCCGGACAAAGCCGTGCGCACCCCTTAGGTGCGCACGGCTTTGGTGGCGCGCCGGCGGCGGTGGTGCGCCGCTGCCGCTGCGATGTAAATGCTCGCGGCTCCTCCCACTCACATCCGGGTATGGCAGGGCTGTTCCGGTCCTGGAAGGGGTGCCCAGCAGCCTGGTCTCCGCTCTCCGAACGCCGCTACGGCGATGTAAATGCTCGCGGCTCCTCCCACTCACGTCCGGGTATGGCAGGGCTGTTCCGGTCCTGGAAGGGGTGCCCAGCAGCCTGGTCTCCGCTCTCTGAACGCCGCCGCGGCGATGTAAATGCTCGCGGCTCCTCCCACTCACGTCCGGGTATGGCAGGGCTGTTCCGGTCCTGGAAGGGGTGCCCAGCAGCCTGGTCTCCGCTCTCCGAACGCCGCCGCGGCGATGTAAATGCTCGCGGCTCCTCCCACTCACGTCCGGGTATGGCAGGGCTGTTCCGGTCCTGGAAGGGGTGCCCAGCAGCCTGGTCTCCGCTCTCCGAACGCCGCCGCGGCGATGTAATGCTCGTGGCTCCTCCCACTCACGTCCGGGTATGGCAGGGCTGTTCCGTCCTGGAAGGGGTGCCCAGCAGCCTGGTCTCCCTGGTAGCTATCTGTTCAGCTAGAAGGATTTCGGAATTGCAGGCGCTTTCGTGCCGTGATCTGTTTCTCCGGATATTGTCCGATATGGTGTCCTTGCGTATGGTACCTTTGTTTCTTCCTAAGGTGGTGTGGTTTTTCATGTAATCCAATCAATGGAGTTGCCCGGCTTTCCGGATTGGGCTCAGGATCCCTCAATGGGACGAGAACTTCACCTTTTGGAATTGAGACGGATGGTATTATGTAACTTGAAAGTCACTAACTCTTTTCGTCGTTCTGATCATTTGTTCGTCCTGTTCGGGGGAGCAAAAAAGGGCGAAAAGGCGTCTAAGGCTTCTTTGTCTCGTTAGTTGAAAGAGACGATCTCTGCAGCTTATGTATCAAAAGGAAAAGCTGTTCCATTGAGTCTTAGGGCACATTCAACTCGAGCTCAGGCGCCGTCCTAGGCTGAGTGTCAGCTGGTGTCTCCCCAAGAGATCTGTAGAGCCATGGTGTGGTCTTCATTGCACACTTTTACCAAGCATTACCATTTGGATGTGCGGGCCCCGGAGGCGGCCCCCTTTTGGAGAGAGTGTTCTTTGAGTGGGTCTTTCAGGTTCCCGCCCAGTGTAAGAGGGCTTTGGTACTGGACTGCTGTGGGTATGTTCAGGAAAGGAAAATTGGTTCTTACTTGCTAATTTTGTTCCTGTAATACCCACAGATCAATCCAGAAGCCCGCCCTGAGAATCTCTGCCAAAAGACTGCTTGGTCTACTGCTGTATTCATAACAAAGCAGATTTGCCATTTTTTGGCTTCAGTTTCTAGGATTTAGCGTTTTCTGCATGGTTATCTAGTTGATCAGGGGTATCCATGTTGGGAACCTCGTTCGCTCTTTATTTTTCTTATCTTGGCTTGGGTATCGATTAATACTGAGGAACTGAAGGTGGCACTCTCGTATATATGGCAGTGCCCAAAGTTTTGTTCTCTACGTCCATCTGCTGGTAGGGATGAATAAAACCTGCTTGTCTGGACTGATCTGTGGTATTACAGGAACGAAAATTAGCAGGTAAGAACCAATTTTCCTTTGGGCCTTCCTACTTTCTGTAACCTGTAGTTTTATTGTATTGTTTTTAATTTTTTTTTCCTTTCTTCCCATTTTATTTTAATCATTCTGTATATTACCTTAGCATGCATGTACATTTGTTCATGCTAATAAATTATCTGAATCTGTACACTGCCTAATTTGGTGTTACTTATGAGAAAACAAATGCCTGCACAGCTGAACCTGCTGAAGTTGTCATTACTGCCACTGAACTCTTCCTTCATCTTGGTCTTGGTCCCTGATCTAAAAGCTGCTGTCCTCCCCTTTTCACCCTGCTGAAGCTTCCTAACCCAGCTTCTGCCTGGAATCGGAGACAGAGATTTGAAGACCCTTGCCCGGAGGTAAGAGGCAAGGCTAGGGGAAGAGATTTTTTTAATTTTTTTGGACTGGTGGTTACTGATAATTAGCCTCCGTTGGGGATGGGGGAGAGACAGAGTAGCACTGTTAGGCGGGGAAGAAAGGAGGTTGGGGAGAAAGAGAAGATGTTGAGCACCATGGGAAGGGCAAAGACAGATGGTTGGATGGGGAGAATACTAGTGGTATTGTTGTAGAAGGTGACCAAGGTAGAGAGGGGGTAGCGGCCGAAGGGGAAAAATGTGTGTGGGGACAAGAAGGGATTTGGGGTATGGGGAAGAGGGGAGTGTGGGAACAAGAGAAGAGAGAGGGGGTGGGGGACATGGGAGGAAAGATGAATTGGTGACAGAGAGGAGAGAAGGTGGGATAAAGAGTGGGGGGCAGAGAGAGGAGAGTGTACAGTAAGGGGATGGAGGTCCAGGGAGCCACCCCTGAGCACTAGGTAACTGAAGTGGGAGATGAGAAGTGATGAATGCTCAAATGAAGCCCAAAGCTGAGGACTGAAGTGCAAGATCCAAGATGGCTGTTAGTAACTTGACAATAGGCATACATTTTCAGTAGGGCCCAGACCTTTTTAGCTTGCACAATCCCAGCTGATTTTCAAACACAAGATACCTATGTGCAATGTGTTTGAATATCGACTTATGATGCAGAATAAAAGTACATGCATGCACTTAAAGTGTTGATTGATGGCATAAAGAATGTAAATATACCTCCAAGGCTTGCAAACATACCACTGAAATGCCCCCAAAATACCTCTTTAATGCAGTCAAAAGTACACGTGTTATGAAAATATGGATGAACGTTCAGGTGGCTCATTGTCCACATATGCGGATTCAGCCAGTGGACCGGTGTAAATCCTCACATGGAAACTCAAGTGGTCATTTGAAAATGCAACACAGTATGGGGCGGATTTAAAACGAGCGCGAATAGCCTACTTTTGTTTGCGCTCCAGGCGCAAACAAAAGTACGCTGGATTTTAGTAGATACGCGCGGAGCCGCGCGTATCCGCTAAATCCTGGATCGGCGCGCGCAAGGCTATCGATTTCGTAATAGCCGGCGCGCGCCGAGGCCGCGCAGCCTACCCCCGTTCCCTCCAAGGGCCGCTCCGAAATCGGAGCGGCCTCGGAGGGAACTTTCCTTTGCCCTCCCCTCACCTTCCCCTCCCTTCCCCTACCTAACCCACCCGCCCGGCCCTGTCTAAACCCCCCCCTTACCTTTGTCGGGGGATTTACGCCTCCCTCCGGGAGGCGTAAATCCCCGCGCGTCAGCGGGCCTGCGCGCCGGGACGCGACCTGGGGGTGGGTCCGGAGGGCGCGGCCACGCCCCCGGGCCCGCCCCCGGAACGCTCCCGACACGCCCCGAAAACGCCGCGCGGTTCGGGCCCGCCCCCGACACCCCCCCCCCGACACGCCCCCTCCGAAAACCCCGGGACTTACGCGAGTCCCGGGGCTCTGCGCGCGCCGGTAGGCCTATGTAAAATTAGGCTTCCCGGCGCGCAGGGCCCTGCTCGCGTAATCCGCCCGGGTTTTGGGCGGATTTACGCGAGCAGGGCTCTGAAATCCGCCCCTATATGCATTTCAGTTAACGAAATACCAAATCTGTTAAAAAACTGATGCAAGCAGGGAATTTCAAGATGGCCGACCTGTTAGGTGGACGATGTAGCTGTTCTCTCCTGCAACTCTGACTCTTCCAGGTCTGTAAAGCGATTTGGCAGAGCTTTACCCTTCTGAATTTTTCTTGCATGGGTGGAAAAGGAAGCCCAGGACTGTGTCTTTCCCCCTGGCCACCTCAGGGCAGACTTGCTTCAGACCTATGGAAGCCCACATTACTTGCAGCAGCCTTTGCCGGGGAACCAGCCGCTGGAAGAGAGGGGAGGAGAATTTGCGCTCCCCCTCTCCTTGGCTGTTTGTCACCACTGAGCCCAGTACGAGGAATGCCTCCTGGGAATCCGGCAGCTGAGAGAACCACCCCAACGGCTTGTGGAGATGCCGCGAACCCAAGAGGTTTTAACGGTGCGACCAGCGGGCAACAGCTGCAAGCCCTTCAGCCATCTTGGGGGGGCTTGGACAGGAGGAACTCACGAGACAGAGAAGGAGGGAATCGTGAGAGAGTCGACCAGGAGTTTCATGGACTGAATTGACAATTCCAGAGCTGCTTCCAGTTCAAAGACCCGGTGAGGTATCTTTACTATCAATTTGGGAGACAATTGCTGAGCTCCGAAGTTAATATAACGCAACAGCTATCACCCATAATTAAAAAATATAATGAAATGGGTCCGAAAATAGTGACTTTGGGGAATTCTACAGCAGATATGAACCAGCAATCTCTAATATTAGAGTGCAAACGAATTCCATACAGCAGTCCCAGCATGTGCTGGCCAAAGATAATGCTAATTTAGCACACTGAAAGTAGAATCCTTGGAAAATACTATCAGAAACAAAAATCTGAGAATTATAAACTTCCCAAAGGTCCCATTAGTCCCTCCAAGGGATATGTTTAAAAGATACTTAGCATTTTCTGGTATTTTTAATATTTCTGTTATCTCCCCAACTTCTAAAGTTTTCTATTTGCCACCATCAGAAGGGAGACGGGAATGCAGAGGGAAGGAAAGGACTTATTACAGTCGGTGGAAGTACCATCAATGGACTTAACAGCTATAATTGAAACCTCGGACTCTGATATTATAGTTTCACTGGTTCTTGAACCAGATAGACTGGCTTGTTGAAATTGTTTTTCAGACACAGATTAGAAACGTTTATGCAGTTCAAAGTGAATATTTTTCCGGATGTTTCTCGTCAAACGCAAAGAGACGTAAACAGTTTCTATTAATGAGGCCTATAGTACAACAGATTGGGGGTCTTTTTATTTAAAAGTTCCCTGCAAATGTTTGGTGAAATACCAAAATGTTTCCTATATATTCTTTGACCCTCCTCAGTTGTCACAGTTTTTGGTTGGGAAAACTCCGGGGGTTAACTCCAATGATAATCCCTCAACCGTACATTCTCGTGATGTTGTCCCTTAAAATGTTAAATGCTACTGCAACCTAACAGTCATAAAAGCCTTTCTAATTCTTTAGTATTTTACTAGTTGCCTGGGATTGTGTTCTTGTCACTCCCCTATATAGAGGACTTGAAGTGTATTGCTATTGGGTGAATACTTAAAAGTGTAACCTAGTGTTCTTTTCTTGTTAATTCTAATATAAAGCAATACTTGTTTTCAATCAAGAGTGTTCTTATATGTATTTGAAAATTCAATAAATAAAAAAACTGATGCAAGCAGCATTCTCTTTCAATATAATCATAATTTTCCTAGCATTTAGCCAAATGGACTCAGGACCAATGGGTATGTGCTCCCCTGTTAGCATATGGAAACAGAGTCAGATTTCAAAGCTGATGTCTCCCTAGATATACCCCTACAGTGACCTCAGCCATTCAGTCTCCTTAGCAGATGTGGACGCTATCCCCACACTAACTACAGTGTTAGCGGGATTACAGCTTTTTACCTTCACATTTAAAGGAAGATTGAGCCCCCTTCTCCTGCAGTGATACCTAAGGGTCACTCCCCCAGTTGAGAATTCCTGAGGTGATTTCCGAGATCCCTCAGAGGTGTGCCCTAGGGGAGCCCCGATGGCTTTCCCCATTCCCTCTCCTGCAACCTTCCCCTCCCTTCCCCTACCTAACCCGCCCCCCAGCCCTACCTAAATCCCCCTCCGCTACAGTTATTTTTTTATTTACGCCTGCCAGCCGAGCAGCAGTGGCCATGCTCCACCCCCGGACTGCCCCGACCACTCCCCACCCATTTTTCAAGCCCCGGGACTTACTGGCGTCCCGGGGCTTTCGCGCGTCACCGGGCCTATGCAAAATAGGTTTGGCGCGCGCAGGAGCGGGTTTTCGGGGTTATGCGCGTAATATATGCACGTAACCCTTTTAAAATCCACCCTATGGAGTAGATTTTAAAAGCGCGCGCGGCCTACATGTGCACGAGCTACCCAGCACGCGTACATGTATGCCCGATTTTGTAACATGCGTGCACAGGCGCGCACATGTTATAAATTGGGGGTCGGCGTTGCGCAAGGGGGGTGCACAATTATGCACCTTGCGCGCTCCGAGCCGCACTGCCTTCCCCCGTTCCCTCCCTTCGATTTCTGAGCGGCCTGGAAGGGAACTTCCCTTCCCCCTAACCTTCCCTTCCCATCCCTTCCCCTAACCTTTCCTCCCCCCCAGCCCTACTCTAACCCCCCCCCCCAAATTATTATCTTTTGTGCCTGCCAGCACCTTGCCGGCACACAATCCGCCTACACAGTGGCAATGGCCGCTCTGGCGGAGGCCTCTGGCCCCACCCCTTTAGTAAAGCCCCGGGACTTACACGCATCCCGGGGCTTTACGTGTGTCGCCGGGCCTTTTTAAAATAGGCCCGGCGCATGTACCCTTTTAAAATCCAGCCCTATATTTTTATGTGTAGCATGTAAGGGGCACTTTTAACATCATCATTTCAGCAAGCAATATGTAACTAAATTCATCTGCCAGCTAATTTAATATAGTTGGTACTTTATACGTACACTCTACCTTCGCTGTAATTTGTAATTAAGGGCAGTAGAGGAGGACCGGAAGGCTCATCTGCATACTGCTCCCAGCATCCCCCGGGAGAGGAGTCCAGAGGTCACCGCGAGCGATCCAGGGATTGACTTCCACAGCCCAGCTTCCAGAGGCCCCGCAAGGTTTGCAGTAGAGAAGATTAATTCAACCGTGGTTTAAGAGGATTGGTAAGTATAGTTTTCAGAAATCTTTGGGTTTATAAAAGTTTGGTGAACGGTGAAATTAAGGGATTTATTCTTTAGGGTTTGTGTGTGTCTGAAGTAATAAGCAAGCCAGAGATAGTTAATTCTAGTGTCTTTCTTTCCCACCCACTCAACCCCTGATTTTTAGGCACAAGACACTTTCTCATTAAAAATCAATCAGGGTCTTATCTAAAACATAATATTGTACCAGCCCTTATTGAAAGTTTAATTATCCCCTTGTAGGACACAGCTGATTAATTACTAAATTCACCTGTAAATTTAGTACTCTCATTCCCTTATTATCCTAAACTTAACTAGGAACTCAATACTAAGATGAAGGCAGCAGTCCAGCAGCAAGAGGGGGGCTTTCCAGTCTTTTGCATTGAGTGTCATATGTATGATTTTTTACCCGCCGGTGAGAGATTGTATGTGTGCACTCGGTGCAAAGAGCTCCTGGCTCTCAGGGAACGAGTCCGATCTCTGGAGGCTAGAGTAGCAGACTTGGAAGAGCTGAGGGAGACAGAGAGGTACATTGACGAGACCTTCAGGGACATAGTAGCCAAGTCCCAAATCCATTCTGGCAGCCCCAGTGCTGCCTTGGATCAGAAAGGTCTCCAAGTAGGAGAACATCACCCTGGTGTAGCAGGAAGTTATCCTGTAGCAAGGACCTGCTCTCCAGGTGATGTATTGTCCTCTCGCACTGAGAACAAATCTCCCAGGGCTACTGCCCAGGAGGGAAGGGTTAGGCCGGCCATCATAGTTGATGATTCAATTATTAGAAATGTAGATAGCAGGATGGCTGGTGGACGTGAGGACCGCCTGGTAACTTGCCTGCCTGGTGCGAAGGTGGCAGACCTCACGCGTCACCTAGATAGGATTATAGACAGTGCTGGGGAGGAGCCGGCTGTCGTGGTACATGTGGGCACCAACGACATAGGAAAATGTGGGAGAGAGGTTCTGGAAGCCAAATTTAGGATTTTAGGTAAGAAGCTGAAATCCAGAACCTCCAGGGTGGCATTCTCTGAAATGCTTCCTGTTCCACGTGCAGGTCCCCAAAGGCAGGCAGAGCTCCAGAGTTTCAATGCGTGGATGAGACGATGGTGCAGGGAAGAGGGATTCAGCTTTGTAAGGAACTGGGGAAACTTTTGGGGAAAGGGGAGACTTCCGAAAGGACGGGCTCCACCTTAACCAGAGTGGAACCAAGCTGCTGGCACTAACTTTCAAAAAGGAGATAGAGCAGCTTTTAAACTAGAACAAGGGGGAAAGCCGACAGTCACTCAGCAGTGCACGGTTCGGAGAAATGTATCCTTGAAGGATACTAATGAAACAGGAGAGTTAGGGCATCCCAACAGAGAGGTTCCATCAAAAGCAAACATAGTTCATATGCCTATATGTAAAAAATCACCAAAGCTAATGATTACCGAATTATCCCAAACAACTGAAAAGCAGGTTGTTAAAACAAGCAAAAACCACACTTTGAAATGTCTGTATGCCAATGCCAGAAGTCTAAGAAGTAAGATGGGAGAGTTAGAGTGTTTAGCAGCAAATGATGAGATTGACATAATTGGCATCACAGAGACTTGGTGGAAGGAGGATAACCAATGGGACAGTGCTATATCAGGGTACAAATTATATCGCAATGATAGGGAGGATCAACTTGGTGGGGGTGTGGCACTTTATGTCCGGGAGGGTATAGAGTCCAACAGGATAAAGATCATACAAGAGAGTAAATGCTCAGTAGAATCTATATGGGTAGAAATCCCATGTGTGTTGGGTAAGAGTATAGTGATTGGAGTATACTACCGTCCACCTGGACAAAATGGTCAGACAGATGATGAAATGCTAAGAGAAATCAGGGAAGCAAACCGATTTGGCAGTGCAATAATAATGGGAGATTTCAATTACCCCAATATTGACTGGGTAAATGTAACATCAGGACTTGCTAGAGACATAAAGTTCCTGGATGTAATAAATGACTGCTTCATGGAGCAATTGGTTCAGGAACCTACAAGAGAGGGAGCTATTTTAGATTTAATTCTTAGTGGAATGCAAGATTTGGTGAAAGAAGTAACGGTGGTGGGGCCACTTGGCAACAGTGATCATAACATGATCAAATTTAAACTAATAACTGGAAGGGGGACAATAAGTAAATCTGCAGCTCTAACACTAAATTTTAAAAAGGGAAACTTTGATAAGATGAGGAAAATAGTTAGAAAAAAACTGAAAGGTGCAGCTGCAAAGGTTAAAAGTGTTCAACAGGCTTGGACATTGTTTAAAAATACATTCCTAGAGGCGCAGTCCATATGTATTCCGCGCATTAAGAAAGGTGGAAGGAAGGCAAAACGATTACCGTCATGGTTAAAAGGTGAGGTGAAAGAGGCTATTTTAGCCAAAAAAACATCCTTCAAAAATTGGAAGAAGGATCCATCTGAAGAAAATAGGATAAAACATAAGCATTGTCAAGGTAAGTGTAAAACATTGATAAGACAGGCGAAGAGAGAATTTGAAATGAAGTTGGCCATAGAGGCAAAAACTCATAATAAAAACTTTTTAAAATATATCCAAAGCAAGAAACCTGTGAGGGAGTCGGTTGGACCATTAGATGACAGAGGGGTTAAAGGGGCTCTTAGGGAAGATAAGGCCATTGCAGAAAGACTAAATGAATTCTTTGCCTCCGTGTTTACTAATGAGGATGTTGGGGAGATACCAGTTCCGGAGATGGTTTTCAGGGGTGATGACTGAGACGAACTGAACGAAATCACTGTGAACCTGGAAGATGTAGTAGGCCAGATTGACAAACTAAAGAGTAGCAAATCACCTGGACCGGATGGTATGCATCCTAGGGTTCTGAAGGAACTCAAAAATGAAATTTCTGATCTATTAGTTAAAATTTGTAACCTATCATTAAAATCATCCATTGTACCTGAAGACTGGAGGGTGGCCAATGTAACCCCAATATTTAAAAAAGGCTCCAGGGGCGATCCGGGTAATTATAGACCAGTGAGCCTGACTTCAGTGCCGGGAAAAATAGTGGAAACTATTCTCAAGATCAAAATTGTAGAGCATATAGAAAGACATGATTTAATGGGACATAGTCAACATGGATTTACCCACGGGAAGTCTTGCCTAACAAATCTGCTTCATTTTTTTGAAGGGGTTAATAAACATGTGGATAAAGGTGAACCGGTAGATGTAGTGTATTTGGATTTTCAGAAGGCGTTTGACAAAGTCCCTCATGAGAGGCTTCTACGAAAACTAAAAAGTCATGGGATAGGAGGCGATGTCCTTTCGTGGATTACAAACTGGTTAAAAGACAGGAAACAGAGAGTAGGATTAAATGGTCAATATTCTCAGTGGAAAAGGGTAAACAGTGGAGTACCTCAGGGATCTGTATTGGGACCGGTGCTTTTCAATATATATATAAATGATCTGGAAAGGAATACGACGAGTGAGGTTATCAAATTTGCGGATGATACAAAATTATTCAGAGTAGTTAAATCACAGGCAGACTGTGATACATTACAGGAGGACCTTGCAAGACTGGAAGATTGGGCATCCAAATGGCAGATGAAATTTAATGTGGACAAGTGCAAGGTGTTGCACATAGGGAAAAATAACCCTTGCTGTAGTTACACGATGTTAAATTCCATATTAGGAGCTACCACCCAGGAAAAAGATCTAGGCATCATAGTGGATAATACTTTAAAATCGTCGGCTCAGTGTGCTGCAGCAGTCAAAAAAGCAAACAGAATGTTAGGAATTATTAGGAAGGGAATGGTTAATAGAACGGAAAATGTCATAATGCCTCTGTATCGCTCCATGGTGAGACCACACCTTGAATACTGTGTACAATTCTGGTCGCCACATCTCAAAAAAGATATAGTTGCGATGGAGAAGGTACAGAGAAGGGCAACCAAAATGATAAAGGGGATGGAACAGCTCCCCTATGAGGAAAGGCTGAAGAGGTTAGGGCTGTTCAGCTTGGAGAAGAGACGGCTGAGGGGGGATATGATAGAGGTCTTTAAGATCATGAGAGGTCTTGAACGAGTAGATGTGACTCGGTTATTTACACTTTCGAATAATAGAAGGACTAGGGGGCATTCCATGAAGTTAGCAAGTAACACATTTAAGACTAATCGGAGAAAATTCTTTTTCACTCAACGCACAATAAAGCTCTGGAATTTGTTGCCAGAGAAGGTAGTTAGTGCAGTTAGTGTAGCTGGGTTCAAAAAAGGTTTGGATAAGTTCTTGGAGGAGAAGTCCATTAATGGCTATTAATCAATTATACTTAGGGAATAGCCACTGCTATTAATTGCATCAGTAGCATGGGTTCTTCTTAGTGTTTGGGTAATTGCCAGGTTCTTGTGGCCTGGTTTTGGCCTCTGTTGGAAACAGGATGCTGGGCTTGATGGACCCTTGGTCTGTCCCAGCATGGCAAGTTCTTATGTTCTTATGAAGATGTAAGTCACTGTACACCGCGAGGTTTTTAGACATACTAGTTTTTTTTAATTTGGTTTTTTTATGTGTTTACCTTTTTATATACCTTTTTATACTTTTTTAATAGGTATAATTTTTTACTTGTTTTTCAATTTTTTAATTTGTTTATTCTAACTTATTTTTTTATTTCTTATTTATTTTTGTATTTACCCTTTTTTTTTTTTTTAAAGGATTTAAACTGAGTACACATGCTATATAGATATAGCTTGATAGAGCATGAGTCTTACATTATGATATCAACCCTGCTGACATGTAGTAAACGGTCCTTTCTCCTCCATTTTTCCTCCTCTTTTTCTATTTCTTAATATATATACTTTTAAGACATTTTTAATTTGTTGATATGCTTCACACTAACACCAAGTTGTCCGCTTTAGAACATCAATAATATAGTTGCACATCATTGTTGTTTTTATTAATTGTAGTGATTACTTCACAATGATCTATTCCCTAGCGTGTAGCCAGATGGACTCAGGACCAATGGGTATAGTGTACTCCTGATAGTAGATGGGAGACGGAGTCAGATTTCAAAGCTGACGTCAGCCTACGTATACCCATTCAGGAAGCTTAGGGGTAGATTTTCAAAAAGCGCGCCTTCGCGTACTTTTGTTTGCGCATCAGGCGCAAACAAAAGTACGCTGGATTTTAGTAGATACGCGCGTAGCCGCTAAAATCCTGGATCGGCGCGCGCAAGGCTGCCGATTTCGTGTAGCCGGCGCGTGCTGAGCTGCACAGCCTGCCGCCGTTCCCTCCGAGGCCGCTCCGAAATCGGAGCGGCCTCGGAGGGAACTCTCTTTCGCCCTCCCCTCACCTTCCCCTCCCTTCCTCTATCTAACCCACCCCCCCGGCCCTATCTAGACCCCCCCCCCCACCTTTGTCGGGGGATTTACGCCTCCCGGAGGGAGAAGTAAATCCCCGCGCGCCAGCGGGCCTCCAGCGCGCCGAGACGGGACCTGGGGGCGGTTCCGGAGGGTGCGGCCACGCCCCCAGACCGCCCCGGGCCGAAACCCCGCCCCTGAAACGCCGCGTCGATCCGACACGCCCCCCTCGAAAAACCCCGGGACTTACGCGAGTCCCGGGGCTCTCTGCACGCCGGTAGGCCTATGGAACATAGGCGCACCGGCGCGCAAGGCCCTGCTCGCGTAAATCCGGGCGGATTTACGCGAGCAGGGCTCTTAAAATCCGCCCCTTAGCTCTTCAGTATTTCTCCTAAGCAGATAGGGACACTACACACACTAGAATAGTGTTAAAAATTTTAAAACAAAGAAGAAAGAAAACTTACCTCTACAAGACGAGCCCCGCTCTCCTGCGGTGATACCTAAAGGTTCCTCCCCCAGCCAAGAATTCCTGAGGTGATTTACAGGATCCCTCAGAGGCAAGCCTCGGTCCGGTAGCCGGCTCCCGGCGTGGACTTAGCCCCCAGGGTGGCTGAGAGGCAGCGGGTGCAGAATCGAGCGTGGCGGTGAAGGTAATTCCCTCTCCCCCCGCAGCCGGAGACTGCCCGGCACGAGACCGGGAAACTCTGAGACCAGGTAAGGTAGAAACCTCTCTTAAAGTCTCCGGTCTCCGAGACTCGATTTGCCACACATATCGTCCCTTCCGGCGTCTGTTACATTGGGTTGAGCAGCCCCATCTGGTCTAGACCTCGATCCGGTGCGAGGGTCCACATATGTGGAGACCCTCCGGGGGGTCGCCATCTTGTCCACGTGGTCATCGGCACTATTTCCCCCCCTTGACTGCCGTATTGCCCGCTCAACTGAGCTGTGCGCACAACCGACTTGTATGCACAGCGATGCGCATAACGGTGCCGGGCGCACAGCGCCCCGCATAAATGGCCCGAGTGCACAAATATTGCCGTGCGCACAGCGGCACGCACATCTCAGCCAGGCGCACAAGAAGTGGCCTGTGCGCACATTTTTAGGCATTCCGCACGCACATCTTCAGCACACCCGGAGCGCTCAACTAAGCCTCCCGGCGCGCATTCCTATGTGCACAGATGAGTTTTGAAGCTCACCACGAACACAAACCATTGCACCGCCGGCCAAGGGACAAGCCCTCTGCCCAGCCTGCCACCTGATAGCTGCGCAACCTCCTCCCTATGCCAGCAGTACGAAGAGGCTCAGGGGGAACCAAAGCAAGGTCCCTTACAGCCAGTAGAGGGATCCAGATCCACTAATGATATTACCCCGATCCTCTGTATCCCCAACTCGGCTCCTACACAGGAAGACACCTCCGGGGCCTCCACTATAATGCCCCCTGGAATCGACATGGACCCAGGGACATTTTCCTGGGTGGAATTCTTCAAAGGGCTACAAACCTTTGTCCAAGCGCACTCAGTACTGACTGCGACCCAGTCCCAGTCGCCACCAGAAACGCAAGACGTTCCAAGCATCTCTCAGGCCCATCGAGATGCGCCCTTGCTAAGCAAGAGCCTCCCTACCGGGGATACAGACACCTCGGAGGACGAGGCTGACTCCCTGGAGGAAGGAGAAAACCCTCCAGGGATGGAACCATACAGAACCATGCTGTGATTCTTCTCCAAAGATGAGTTAACAGCTCTCATGTCCCATACCCTGAAGACACTGGACATTCCAGGCACGGACACCACAGCAGAACCAAAGATAAACCCCATCTTGGTCTCCCTCCATCAGGCCTCATGCCATTTTCCAATGTTGCAAATGGTACAGCAGCTGATTGACCTGGAATGGAATGCCCCAGAGGCCAGTTTCAAAGGAGGACAGGCCCTAGAAGCCCTATATCCCTTGGAATCCGCAGCTAAGGATCTCCTGCGGTTTCCAAAGGTGGACTCCATGGTCTGCGCAACCTCCAAGTGCACGACCATTCCCGTCGAGGGAGGAGCGGCACTAAAGGATGCCCAGGACAGACGACTGGAATCCATCCTTAAACAGTCCTTTGATGTAGCAGCAATGACTCTTCAGATCACTTCCTGCTGTGCCGTGGTGGCACGTTCTTGCTTGCTCCTCTCCAGAGACGCAACCACGCCTGTTGAGACAATAGAACCTGCGGTATCGTTCCTCACGGATGCGACCTCAGACCTAGTGCGCACCTCTGCCAGGAACGTCGCCTCAGCAGTGGCAGCCAGAAGACATCTATGGCTCCGAAACTGGTCAGCTGACGCGACATCCAAAGCAAACCTCACGCGGATACCCTTTAAAGGATGTCTCTTGTTCGGAAGTGAATTGGAGAAGCTAGCCAACAAATGGGGCAAATCTCCAGTACCTCGCCTACTGGAGGACAGGAACAAAAGAAACCAGCGCTTCTCCCCCGAAGAATTAAGGGCAGAGGAGCTCATGCTTTAGACTGTACAAGAACACACACTACCAAGCACCTCGCCCCACACACAGGGCTCAGTCCTTTCGGAACAGCCACAAGAGGAGAGCAGGCTCAGGGTCAGGCCCCGGCCGCACCCCACAATGAGAATCAACAGACCCATCCACCGGAAGAAGTCATAGGGGGCAGACTTACCCTCTTCTACCAAAGATGGGTCGAGATAACGTCAGACTAGTGGGTCCTAACCATCATTCGAGAGGGATATTATCTGGACTTCCACAGCATCCCTCCAGACAAATTTGTGAGATCACTGTGCCACACCCTCTCCAACGGCAGTGGAAACCACACTGACAAAACTACTCAGCCTAAAGGCAATAACTCCAGTGCCCATGCACCAACAAAATACTGGTCACTATTCCATTTATTTTATCGCTCCCAAGAAGGAAGGAATGTTCCGGCCCATCCTGGACCTCAAGTCTGTCAATCGTTACCTGAGGGTACCACACTTCCGCATGGAACATAAGAACATAAGAAAATGCCATACTGGGTCAGACCAAGGGTCCATCAAGCCCAGCATCCTGTTTCCAACAGTGGCCAATCCAGGCCATAAGAACCTGGCAAGTACCCAAAATCTAAGTCTATTCCATGTTACCATTGCTAATGGCAGTGGCTATTCTCTAAGTGAACTTAATAGCAGGTAATGGACTTCTCCTCCAAGAACTTATCCAGTCCTTTTTTAAACACAGCTATACTAACTGCACTAACCACATCCTCTGGCAACAAATTCCAGAGTTTAATTGTGCCTTGAGTAAAAAAGAACTTTCTCCGATTAGTTTTAAATGTGCCCCATGCTAACTTCAAGGAGTGCCCCCTAGTCTTTCTATTATCCAAAAGAGTAAATAACCGATTCACATCTACCGGTTCTAGACCTCTCATAATTTTAAACAAACCCTGTGCTCAGTCATAAGGGAGGTCAGCCGGAGAATTCCTGACCTCACTGGATCTATCCGAAGCCTATCTCCACATCCCGGTCCATCAAGACCATCAGTGCTTCCTACGCTTTGCGATACTGGACCATCATTACCAGTTCCGGGCGCTACCCTTCGGACTAGCCACAGCCCATCGAACCTTCACCAAAATTGTGGTGGTAGTGGTGGCAACACTGAGGAAAGAAGGAATCCTCGTACATGCTTACCTGGACGATTGGCTAATCAGGGCAAAATCTCCAAAGGAAAGTCACCAGGCGACCACCAGAGTCAAGAATCTGCTGCAGAATCTCGGGTGTGTCGTCAACACAGCCAAGAGCTGCCTGCAGCCCTCCCGATCGCTAGAGTACCTGGGAGTCCAGTTCCGACACCAAGCAAGACAAGGTTGTCCTTCCCCCTCCAAGGAGAAGGAAAATTATGGGTCAGCTACGAAAACTGTTGAACTATGCTCTCCCCAAGGTATGGGACTACCTCCAAGTCCTTGGTCTCATGACATCAACTCTGGAAGTCGTTCCATGGGCAAGGGCCCAAGGGTCAACTCTTGTTTGCGAAAGTCGGTATAAAAATGTTTTTAAATAAATAAATACATACATACATACAAAGTTCCCTGCTGTCACGATGGAAACTGACGTCCCAAAACTACTCCTTTCACCTCCAGCTACCAGCAGAGGTTCAGACCCAGCTCCAATGGTGGCTACAGGAAGACCATCTGAGCAAGGGAGTAAAACTATCCCCACTGGACTGGATCTTGCTCACCACGGATGCGAGCCTGAGAGGGTGGGGAGCACACTGTCGGGAACTGATGGCCCAGGGACATTGGGACAAGGAAGAGGCGGGATGGAACATAAACAGACTGGAAGCCCGAGCAGTCAGACTAGCCTGCCTACGATTCATCCACAGACTCCGGGGCGAGTCTGTCAGAGTCATGTCGGACAACGCCACAGCAGTTGCCTACATCAATTGCCAGGGAGGAACCAGAAGCCAACATGTGTCCCTGGAGATAGACCCCCTCATGGCGTGGGCGGAAACAAACCTGCAAGGGATCTCAGCCGCCCACATCGCGGGAAAAGACAATGTCTCTGTGGACTACCTCAGCATAGACCCAGGGGAATGGACGCTGTCGTCCACAGCCTTCCAGTTGATAGTAAACCACTGGGGAACCCCATCCATGGATCTCCTGGCAACCCGGTCCAGCGCCCAAGTTCCCAAATTCTTCAGCCGCAGACTAGAACCGCAATCCCAGGGAATTGACGCCCTCGTCCAGACCTGGCCACAGGAAGACCTGCTTGTATGCCTTTCCCCCATGGCCACTACTGGGCAGGATCATCCGCAAGATAGAACATCACAGGAGACTAGTACTTCTAGTGGCCCCGGACTGGCCAAGAAGGCCATGGTACGCAGACATGCGAAGACTTCTTGCGGGGAACCCTCTGTGCCTACCTCCACACAGGGACCTTCTCCAGTAAGGACCAATCCTCCACAAAGACCCGGCTCTATTCTCTCTTACGGTCTGGCCCTTGAGAGGACTCTCCTGGATACTCTAAGGCAGTGATTGACACCTTGCTTCGAGCACACAAGTTCTCCACATCACTAGCTTACATACAAATATGGAGAGTCGAAGCCAGGTGTGAGGACCGCGAGATCCTCCCGCGGACAGTCAAAATCCCCATGATCCTGGAATTTCTGCAGGACGACTTGAAGAAGGGATTGTCTCTCAACTCCCTCAAGGTTCAGGTGGCCGCGCTGGCCTGCTTTAGAGCCAAAGTGGACAGCATCAGCCTATCAACCCATCCAGATGTTTCCCGTTTCCTGAGAGGGATCAAACAAATCTGACCACCCCTAAAGTGGCTGGTACCCCTATGGAATGTCAATCTAGTACTAGACTTCCTCACAGGAACTTCCTTCAGACCAACACATGGTCTGTCCCTATGGCTCCTGACCTTGAAGGCTACTTTCCTAGTGGCAATATGTTCAGCCTGTCGCATCTCCGAGCTTCAAGCCCTATCCTGTCGGGAACCATTCCTCAGGTTCATACTGGGAGCCATACAGGTACGCACTGTCCCTCCTTCCTACCGAAAGTGGTTTCTCAATTTCATCTAAACCAAACCAACTTGCTACCATCTCCAGATGAACATAAGGACGCGGAAGACTCACGCCTTCTTCGCCATCTTAACGTCAGCAGACTCCTAGTCCGATACCTGGAAAGATTCTAATCTGTGCGAAAGTCTGACCACCTATTTGTCCTTCACAGTGGGAAGAAACAGGGGGAAGTGGCTTCGCGGGCAACCATAGCCCACTGGATCAAAGAAGTAATCAAGGCAGCCTACGTAGAAGCAGGGAAGCCTCCACCTCTGCGAGTCAAGGCCCATTCAACAAGGGCCCAGGCAGTGTCCTGGGCAGAAACCAAGATGCTGTCGCCCACCGAGATCTGTCTGGCAGTGACATGGTCCTCCATACACCTTTTCCAGATTCTACTGCCTGGATGTCCAGGCCCGGGAGGACAAAACCTTTGCAAGAGCAGTACTAAGTGGGCCACGGGCAGCCTCCTGCCCTGTTCGGGAGTAGCTTTTGTACGTCCCATTGGTCCTGAGTCCATCTGGCTACACGCTAGGAAATGGAGAAATTACTTACCTGATAATTTTGTTTTCCTTAGTGTAGACAGATGGACTCAGCATCCCGCCCACGGCTGTCCCGGAATCCGGAAAACTCAGGTGACAAGCACAGGTAAGCCAGGTATTACCCCTAGTTCAAGACACCCTAGTTGCTGGGTGTCGGCGTTATTTAGTTGCATGTACTGGCAGTCTCCAATTTGGAAATCAGTTGAACCAGTCCTAGTTAATCAAGTTAACCAAGTTAATCAAGTTATTAGAGCACACATATATATACAGTTGCTTTTCGAGGAGAATACTGAAGAGCTAAGCTTCCTGCACAGGTATATTGAATTCTTATCTGCCAACATAAACATTGAAATCCCTTCCATCATACTAGGAGACTTCAACCTCCATGTCGATGCCACCCCCCTTACCCCTTCTTGTGAGGCATTCCTTACTGCACTCCAAACTCTAGGCCTTAGACAAATTGTTGCCTCCCCCACGCACCAAGCTGGTCACTCCCTTGACCTTATATTCATCAACCACTGCTTCCTACCATCCCACCCCCCCACCTGCTCCCCTGTACCTTGGTCCGACCACTTCCTCATAAAAGCCCTCCTCCCCCTTAACTTCCCTACTACCCCCACTCCCTCAAACAACACCACCTTCACCTTCAGGAAACCCTGCTCTGGAGATGAACTGGCTCTTGCCATTTCCAACACATCCACTAGCCTTGACTGCTCCAGTCCAGAGACTGCCATCAAATCCTGGCTCAGCATGACTCTTGAAATTGCTGACAAACTATGCCCCATCTCCAGACGTAACATTACCCAACCCACAAAAAATCATCAACCCTGGTACACGACTGAACTAAGATCCCTAAAAAATACCCTCAGGCAGCGTGAGAGAAACTGGCGTAAAGCCCCCTCACCCCAACTCGCCTCAAGTTTCAAAACTACCCTTCACCAATATAGAATAACCACCCTCAAAACAAAAAGAGACTACTTTTCAGCTAAGATCCACCAATACATGTACAACCCGAAAGCCCTTTTCAATTATGTTGCCAACCTCAACCAATCCTCTCAGCCCACTATCCCCTGAGAATGATGCCTCCACTAAGAGCGAAGAAATCGCCCAGATTTCCTCACAAAAATCACCAACATCCTCCGCAGATTTCAACACACCTTCTCCATCCACCTCCCCTTCCCCCTCCCTCCAACCTTCCCCCACTTCACCCACCCTCCAAACCCTTGACCTGACTTCCGCTAAAGAAGTGGAATCTATTCTCAGAAAACTCAAACCAGCTTCCCACCCTTCAGACACCATTCCACAAAATCCCTCCTCTCCATCCCGAACACTATATCCAAACCCATCGCAGACATCATAAACTCCTCCCTCTCTTCAGGCTCTGTCCCAGATGCTCTTAAACAAGCTATTGTCAAGCCCTCCTAAAAAAACCAACACTAGACCCTAAGACCCCGCTAACTTCCGCCCTATCTCTAAACTGCCCTTCCTATCCAAAATGATGGAAAAGATTGTAAACATCCAACTTACAGAATATCTAGAAAGCAACAACATCTGCATCCAGCCCAATACGGCTTCCGTAATACCTCAATACAGAAACCCTCCTGCTCTCCCTCACGGACCACTTACTCATAGGCAGGACCGAGGCAACTGTTACCTCTCGCCCTACTCGACATCTCAGCTGCCTTTGATACCATCAACCATAACCTCCTCATCAACCGGCTATCCGAAATAGGCATCTCAGGCCTAGCCCTACTATGGTTTAAATCCTACTTATCTAACAGAAAGTTCTCCGTCAAGATAGGAAACGCCAACTCCACACTCTATCCCTTGTCTCAAGGTGTCCCACAAGGCTCCTCCCTCTCCTCCACCCTTTTCAACATTTATCTCACACCTCTATGTCAGCTCCTCACAGACCCTCGGCCTCAAATTCTACCTCTATGCAGATGACGTTCAAATCGTCATTCCCATTCACAACTCTCTCTCAGATGCCCTTGCCTTCTGGAACACATGTCTTGCCAACATCAATGACTTCCTCACCAACATCCACCTCGCTCTAAACTCCTCCAAAACAGAGCTGCTCCTTATCTCTCCTCACCTCCCTCCCAAACCACCGATCTCCAACGATCCAGCTTTCAACGTCATAACACCCCAACCCACAGTAAGAGACCTTGGGTTACCATAGATCAACACTCAATCTCAAAAAACAGATCAACTCCATCCTCAAAGAAGGTTTCTTCAAGCTTCACAATCCTGAAGAAACTCAGACCCCTCCTCCACTATCATGACTTCCGCACCGTCGTCCAAGCCACCCTTTCCTCAAAGCTGGACTACTGTAATGCCCTCTTCCTTGGCCTACCCTCCTCCACCACCAAGCCCTTACAAATGCTCCAGAATGCCATCGCCAGGGTCCATCACACCAACTCAAGGAAAGCTGATCACATTACCCCAATACTCAAAGAACTCACCTGGCTCCCCATCGCATCCCGAATTCTTCTTCAAAATTCTAACCATAGTGCACAAGTCCATCCACTCGCACAATTCCAATTGGTTGGATGAACCCTTTCGTCCTATACGCACTGAACGACCACTCGCACTGTCAACAAAGGCACCCTCTCCATTCCCCCTTTGAAAAAAGCCCACCTCTCCTCTACTAGGGACCGTGCACTATCCATTGCAGGCCCTAAACAATGGAACGCCCTCCCCTACCACTCTCAGGCTAGAGCCATGTTACGCCAAGTTCAGAAAAAACTTAAAAACATGGCTCTTCCGACAAGCCTACCCTGATTAAGTACACCGACTTCTGCAAGTATCTTGCCTACGCCTTGTATATTCCTGTAAATAGTCCGTTGCAGTTTTTATTTATTGCTTTAATTCCTCCACCTCCTGCTCTTTGTATACTCCTCCTTGTTCGCCCTCCCTGTTCATTGTAATTTCTACCTTTAAAGTTACATTGTAAACCGGTATGATGTATGCATACTAATACCGGTATATAAAAGTTTTTAAATAAATAAATAAATAAATAAATATGTAGGCTGACGTCAGCTTTGAAATCTGACTCCGTCTCTCATCAGCTATCAGGAGTACACTATACCCATTGGTCCCTGAGGCCATCTGTTTACACTAAGGGGCGGATTTTAAGAGCCCTGCTCGCCTAAAATCCGCCCAAAAACCGGCAGAAGATTTAGGCCGAGCAGGGCCCTGCGCGCCGGTAGGCCTATTTTACATAGGCCTACCGGCGCGCCGCAGAGCCAACGGGACTCGCATAAGTCCCGGGGGTTTTTGGAGGGGGCGTGTCGGGGGACGTGTCGGGGGCGGGCCCGAACGCGCGGCGTTTTCGGGACGTGTCGGGAGCGTTCCGGGGCGTGGCCGCGCCCTCCGGACCCCGCCCCCAGATCGCGTCCCGGCGCGCTAGCGGCCCGCTGGCGTGCGGGGGATTTACTTCTCTCTCCGGGAGGCGTAAATCCCCGGAGAAAGGTAAGGGGGGGGTGTAGACAGGGCCGGGCGGGTGGGTTAGGTAGAGGAAGGGGAGGGGGAAGGTGAGGGGAGGGCGTTAGAGGATTCCCTCCAAGGCCGCTCCGATTTCGGAGCGGCCTTGGAGGGAACGGGGGTAGGCTGCGCGGCTCGGCGCGCGTCGGCTATACAGAATTCATAGTCTTGCGCGCGCCGATCCAGGATTTTAGTGGATACGCGCGGCATTCCGCGCGTATCTACTAAAATCCGCGTACTTTTGCTGGCGCCTGATGCGCCAGCAAAAGTACGCCTATTCGCGTTTTTTGAAAATCTACCCCTAAGGAAATTGAAATTATCAGGTAAGTAATTTCTCCAATAACATGCCCCTACATAGGCACTAGATATCTATTCATCCACTGACATATCCCATCGTCCTGTTAACTCTGTTCTTTTGTGTCTTTTTACATGCCATTATGATGTCTCCACACATATATATGTTTTTGTGCAATAACATGTGAGTCACTTTTTATCTGTATATTGATTTATATTCCTTATGATTTATGTCTGTATTGTTTATACACTCATGGATGTTGATTATTTTTGTTTTAATTTAAATTTTATTTTATTTTTAATTTTAGTAGCCCCTGAGGCAGCTCTTTGCAAAGAGTGAAACTCAGCCAGAGTCGGGCTCAAATATTGTCAGAATAAACTTTCTTTCTCTCACTTACCGATCTTGTTTCTTCAGTTCGTTACACAGACATCTTGGATTGGCTTCCGGTTTGTTTTTTGGGTCCTCACTATCTGCTACATTATTTAACATTTACATGCTTCCTCTCTGTCACTTACTTGCAGGTCTCGGCTTGACCCACTATCTACATGCTGATGATATACAATAATTAATTCCAATACAAAATTCACTAGACTCGACTTACAAGAAAACCGCCATGTACCTATCCATTATCAAACAGCTTTTGACACATATGAGACTCATATTAAACATTGACAAAACTGAAATCACACTGCTTGACAGAAAAACGAGCTTCTCACTACTGCCATCACTGAAACTCAAGGACCAAAAGTCTGAAATCTCCTCTGTAACATACAAGCGTGACCTAGGAATAATTATCGACAGTGAATTAAATTTTAAAACTCATATTGCAGCAAAAATAAAGATGGTTATCACAAATTATTAACACTAAGACAAAGCCCTTTTAAAACTCTGCTGATTTTAGAACTGTACTAGAACTCCTCATATTCGTTAACATTGACTATTGTAACTCGCTTTTACTCGGTTTACCTCTTCTACAATTCGCCCCCTACAAATTCTCCAGAATTCAGCAGCTAGAATCTTAACCGGTAACAAGAAACATGAGCACATCACTCTGATTTTGATATCCCTACATTGGCTGCCAATAAAATTCAGAAACTGAATACAAGGTGTTATCCATTTTACATAAGATTGTACACGAAGAGCAGACAGACTGATTAAATGCAGCAATTAAACTTTACACACCCCAACGAAACCTACGATCAGCCAACAAAGGTCTATTAACAATCCCATCAGTACGATCTGCACAACTCTCCCAAGTTAGAGAACGTGCGATCTCATTAGCAAGCCCAAAGTTATGGAACTCACTCTCTGTCTAATTACGATTACAACAGAGTCTAAAGACATTCAAAAGGATATAAAGACCTGGCTAGTTTATGAAGGCAATACCAAGACCCTTAAACAATGCACTTATCCCTCTATACTTTACCCTTCTATATTTAACCACACTACATTTTATCTCTTTTATGATTTGCACTTAATATTTATTTTTCTTTTAATGCTTGTATTTAACTCTGATCTTATCATTTTCAAACAATATTTATCCTGCCCTTCTATTTTTTTTTTATTTATACCATTTTAAAACATTTTCACAAGAATTCAATATTAAATTCTCTTCTTACATTATAGTCCACAATAAAGGATCCAATACTCATAACATTTCTTATAATAGTTATATACTTAAAATAACTGAATGTTATCATAATTCCAAACGCACTATTATTAAATTTAATTGGGATATTCACTATTTTAAGGTCTCAGTAGAGTTCATTCCTTAATTCAATTTACTATTACTTTATCCTTTAAGAATTCAATCAATTGAAGAGAGGAAAAAAAACCAAAAGAATTACCCTTGTAACTGATAAGACACTTACAGGAGTGTTTTAGAAAGAAGGTAGCTCCTATTTGGAGCACCTTAGCTTTCAGCAATAAAAACTGTCTCCTTCTTTTCTGAGTTAATTTAGAAAAATCTGGGTATACTCTTACACTCATAGTTAGAAATTTTTCCTTGCCATGTTTGAAAAATAATTTAAATACCCAATCTCTGTCAGATTCAAAAGCAAATGTGGTTAACAAGGTGGCCCCCTGAACTAATTCACTGTCTGAGGTCTCTAATATCTTGGAGATGTTTAAATTTGACACCAATATATCTGCCTCAGCTATTTGTGCCTCTTCCTGTCCTTCTACCTTTTCCTGTTTTTTAAAAGATGGAATATAATAAACCTTAACCAAAGGTGGAATTGATGTTTCTGGAATTTTAAAAATTTCCAGCATATATCTTTTAACCAATTCCTTAGGGGATACAAGAGGTAGCTTTGGAAAATGTATGAATCGCAAATTTCTCTTCCTATTAGCATTTTCTAAATTTTCTTTCTTTACTTGCAACAGTTGATTTTCTTTTACTGCTAAATCTTGAACTGTTTTCCAATTTTCTAAATCTTTTTTAATACTATCAAATTCATTTGGTTCTTTTTCAGTATTCCTCTCCAGATTAACCACTTTATCTTGTATAAAATTCACCATCTCAACTATTGGGTTTACTTGAACAACCATTGCATTTTGCAAACTAACAATTGCATCCATTTTCACGTCTAAGGTTACTACTAAAAGTAGTACAGATAATTTAGACAGTTGGGCAAGATCTTCATCCTTTGCTAACCTGGGTTGAACCCTTCCTTGCACCATTTCAAGTGGAACAGTTTGTCCCTCAAGGGGATTCATCCAGTTTATATACCCATTCCCTTCCGGAGGAAGTGGTCCCACTATGGTCGAACCATTCCCTGCGCCTTCCGCAGTATGGTTGGCCCCCACTTCCACCTGGATCCTGGATATAGCCAGATGAATTGGTGGTTCCCTAAAGATCGGGGATAAAGATAGAGGAAGGTCTGGTGGAGAGCCCACAATATTATCTCTAAGGGCATCTTCCACCTGCACCACATCCGATCTCAAAGTGCGCTGAACATGTGTGTCCATGAGATCTTTTATTAGGGATCTGGGGGTAGAAGCAGGTTCCTCCCTCTCCTTTGCCCTTCTTTTACGAACAGAATGAGGCATTGAAATCAAAATTTACTAAAACAGACCCTACTTATCACTCAAAATTGTGAAAAAAGATAAAAGTTTTGAATCCTTGGGAGGAGTAAAAGAATAAACCTTATACTTACAAAAACAGCGTAAAGTCCAACCAAAGACTGTCCAAAGCTGAACTAAGCCGCGCACCCCTTCGGAGTGCACGGCTTAGGCAGCGCGCCAGCGGCGACCTTGCACCGCAATTAGGCCGATTTTATGAGCCTTAGTGCCTCTCCCCTATGATGTCACAAAGGGGGTGGAGTCAGAATCATCGTCGGGGCTAGCAGCCTCACCTCCAGCTGCTTCGGGGCCGGGCTCACCTCTCCCAGGTAACAGTCTTTGCCAGAAAGAAATCCTCTTTCAAAACCCTGCCCTTCTTTTTAAATAAGAATTGAATTCATATGTTTTATATATTGTATACTATTTATGTCTTTTATTATCTTGTTAAGCATTGGGATGGCTCCACCAAACGACGGCATACAAAACCAGTAAATAAATAAAAATAAATAAAAAACCGTGCATATAGCCGCATGCATAGCTGTGCGTATAATGGTTCGCGTAAGTGCACACACAGCCAGCCGCTTAGTTCTACACATGCCAAGACGAGTCTTGTGCATGCCCAAGAAGCATTAACCGGCTAAATGCACAGGCTACAGAGGTTATGGCCCCAGCAGCAAAGAAGCTCAGACGGCACTCCCTTTGCGCTGCTTGCCATATTAGGGCTGCTCAGTCTGACCTGCCTGTGTCAGCATTGTGAGGAAGCCCAGGGAGGACTGGACTCCCAGAACTTTTCCAAGTCCGATCCATCCCAGTCGGAGGATGGGTCAGCCGCGACCTTGTCTCACAGCAGCCCGGACCTGAGCAATTCCGGGGCTGTGTCCTCCCCTGAAGAGGGCAGTTCAACGGCCCCTACCCCAGTTCCTCCAGGGCCAAGTATGGACCCGGCGGCCTTCTCTTGGTTGGAATTTTTCCAGGGCCTTCAAGCCTTTGTTCAGGCGCAGTCAGCCCCTGCCATGGATCATGCAGTACCCCAGCTGGGAAGGCCTCGCCCTCCCAGTCCTGCCAGCAGGCCTCTGGACATGCCTCACCTCACCAAGGGTATCCCTGATAGGGACCCAGACACCATGGATGACGATGGGGATTCCTTGGAGGACGGGGAAATCCCCCCAGGCCTGGAACCATATCCGGCCATGCTTCGCTTTTTCCACAGAGATGAATTACTGGCCTTAGTCTCCCAGACCCTGAAGACTCTGGGAGTTCCGGGCACGGACCCTGTCAGAGCCAAAGAAGAACCCCATCCTGGTTTCTCTACGGAAAGCCTCTTTCTATTTCCCGATGCTGGAAGCCATCCAGGAATTGATTGACCTGGAATGGGATGCCCCAGAGGCAAGCTTTAAAGGTCGGGCCTTGGAAGCCTTGTGCCCTCTGGACCAATTGCTCAAGGAACGTCTGCATTTCCCGAAAGTGGACACCATAGTCTGCGCCGTCTCGAAGCAAACTATCCCGGTAGAGGGAGGAGAGGCCTTGAAGGATGCTCACGATAGGCGGTTGGAATCCATCGTTAAGCAAGCCTTTGACGCAAGGGCAGTGACACTGCAGATTGCCTCTTGCTTTGCCCTGGTGGCTCGCTCGTGCCTGCTTCTGTCGAGAGAGGCAGATGACTCGGGCACTCGCTGGAGAGGTGATCAAACCGCCGCAGCCTTCCTGGCGGATGCAAGCTCAGACCTGGTGCGTACCTCGACCAGAGAAGTAGCCTCTGTGGAGGCGGACAGAAGACAGCTATGGTTGCAAAACTGGTCAGCCAAAGCAACTTCAAAAGAGAACCTCATAATGATGCCCTTTAAGGGATCCCTCCTATTCGGAAGCAAATTGGAGAAGCTAGCTAATAAGTGGGGTGAATCTCCAGTGCCCAGGCTACCGGAAGATAAGTAAAAGTGGTCACAGCGCCCCTCACTCATGAAGGGGCGGGCCAGGGGCACCCAGCACTTCCGGTCTTACAGAAACTCGTCATTTCAGTCAACTCAGCCCTCGGGAAGGTCTCAGCCCTTTGGAACAGACAACCAAAAAGAGGAACAGGTTCGGGCTCAGTTTCGACCCGAACCTCCCAATGAAGTTGGGCTGACCCATCCTCGAGAAGAGGAGATAGGGGGCCACTCTCTCTCTTTTATCAGCGGTGGGTCGAGATCATGTCAGACGAATGGGTACTGGACATCAAAAGAGAAGGGTATGCTCTCAAATTCCACAGAATCCCTCAGGACAGGTTCATGGTGTCACTTTGCCACTCCCAGCAGAAGAAACTGACAATGGAATCCACATTGATAAGGCTCCTCAGTCTGAGGGCTATAACTTCGGTACCTACAGCCCAAGTAAATACGGAGCATTATTCTATCTATTTCATCATGCCCAAGAAAGAGGGTTCTCTCCGGCCCATCCCGGAATTGAAATTTGCTCTGTCATAATGGCAGTGCAACTGGGAGAGTTCTTAATCTCCTTGGACCTCTCGGAAGCCTACCTGCATATTCCAATCTGTCAAGACCACCAGTGTTTTCTGCGCTTTGCGGTACTGGGCCACCATTACCAGTTCCGGGCATTGCCCTTCGGCCTGGCAACCACCCCCAGAACATTCTCCAAAATTATGGTGGTCGTGGCGGCAGCAGTGAGGAAAGAAGGGATCCGGCTGCACCCTTACTTGCACGACTGGCTGATCCGGGCAAAGTCGTTGGAAGAAAGCCTTAGCATGACCTCCACCTACTGATGGAAGTATGCTCTCGGCTCCAGTGGTGACTACAAGAAGCTCACTTAAGCAAGGGGGCAAGCCTCCCTCCACCGAGCTGGATCATCCTCATGATGGATGCGAGTCTCCGAGGGTGGGGAGCTCACTGTCAGGAACTGACAACCCAGGGATGCTGGACCGAGGAAGAGGCGAACTGGAACATAAACCGCCTGGAAGTGAGAGGCAGTCAGATTGGCATGCCTGCAGTTCAGCCACAGGCTCCAGGGGCGAGCAATCCAAGTGATGTCTGACAATGCAACAACAGTTGCCTACATCATCCGCCAGGGAGGAACCAAGAGCCACCAAGTGTATATGGAGATAGACCTCCTTATGGAATGGGTGGAGTCAAACCTGTAAGGGATATCGACCTCCCACATCGCGGGAGTGGACAATGTCAGGGCAGACTTTCTCAGCAGGGAAAGACTGTATCCAGGGGAATGGACGCCATCGGCCAGAACCTTCCAAATCCTAGTGGATCGCTGGGGCCTCCCATCTTTTGACCTTCTGGCTATACTCACAATGCAAAGATTCTCCGGTTCTTCAGTCACAGGCGAGATCAGCGCTCCAAAGGGATCAATACCATTGTCCAGACCTAGCCAGAGGAAAACATAGTGTATGCCTCTCCCCCCCCCCCCCCCCCCCCCCCGTGGCCCCTACTGGGCAAGATCATTCACAAGATCGAGCACCACAGTAGACTTGTTCTTCTGGTGGCCCCGGATTGACCCAGGTGGCCCGTGGTATGCAGACATGCGGAGGCTCCTCCTGGAGAGTCCCCTTGCCTCCCCAGCACAGGGATCTTCTCCAGAAAGGCCCGATTCTTCATGAAGATCTAACGCGATTCTATCTTACGGTCTGACCCTTGAGAGGGCTCGCCTCACGAAGCATGGATATTCGGCTCCCGTGGTTTTCACATTGCTCCGTGCTCAGAAGGTTTCAACACCCCTGTCATGCATTCAGATCTGGAGAATATTTGAGGCCTGGTGCGAGGAGCTTTGGTTGCCCCCCCCCCCCCCTTCCCGTGAACGGCCAATATCACCATGATCCTGGAAGTTTTACAGGATGGCCTGGACAAAGGATTGTCCCTCAACTCCTTGTAGGTCCTGGTGGCAGCCCTCTCCTATTCAGGGCCAAGGTGAACGGAAACCCGTCTGTCAGGGCATCTGGACTTGACCCCTTTCCTAAAAGGGGTTAAGCATCTATGACCACCCTCAATCTAGTATTGGACTTCCTGGCAGGGCCTTCTTTCAGATCACTACCCAGTCTGTCCCTTCATCTATTAACACTAAAGACTGTATTCTTGGTAGCAATATGCTTGGCTCATCGCATCTCGGAGCTACAGGTGCTGTCCTGTCGGGAACCGTTCCTTCGGTTTACTCCAGGAACAGTACAGCTTCGCACCATCCCTTCCTTGTTACCAAAGGTAGCCTCGGAATTCCACCTGAACTAATCCATCTCTTTACTGTCCCGGATAGACACAAGGACATGGGAGACTACTGTCTTCTTCGCCATCTTAAACGTTGGTAGACATTTGGTGTGGTATCTGGAATATTCAGAACTAGTGCGCAAAACGGATCGCTTGTTTGTTCTTCATGGGGGAAAGAAACAGGGCGAAGCGGCTTCATGAGCTACCATAGCTTGCTGGATCAAGAAAGTAATCAAGGCAGATTTTGTAGAGGCAAGGAAGCCTTTACATCTCCAGATCAAAGCTCATTCTACCAGGGCCCAGGCAGTATCCTGGACGGAAGCTAAGCTGCTGTCTCCTGCCGACATCTGTTGAGCAGTGGCATGATCCTCCTTACACACCTTCTTCAGGTTCTACTGCCTGGATGTCCAGGCCTGAGAGGACACAACCTTTGTGAGGACGGTGCTAACCGGACCACGGGTAGCCTCCCGCCCTGTTTGGAACTAACTTTAGTTCATCCTATTGGTCCTGAGTCCATCTGGCTACACGCTAGGACATGGAGAAATTATTTACCTGATAATTTCGTTTTCCTTAATGTAGACAGATGGACTCAGCATCCTGCCTACGGCTGCCCAGGTGAGGCACCAAGGAATCGACCATGAGGTAAACCTCGATTCCACATGAATACAGGTAAGCCGTGCCCTATCCCTAGTTCAGGGCACATGTAGTAATCAAGTTGTATCCAAATTCTAATCAAGTCCTTCATTAATATGTCCACAATGGCTTTTCGAAGAGAATACTGAATGGCTGAGGTCACTGCAGGGGTATATCTAGGGTGACGTCAGTTTTGAAACCTGACTCAGTTTCCATCTGCTAACAGGGGAGCCCATAACCCATTGGTCCTGAGTCCATTTGTCTACACTAAGGAAAACGAAATTATCAGGTAAGTGGGATTGGTGAAGGACAAGGGGGAGAAAAAGAGGATGTTTTGTGAGCGCTTTAAAGATTTTTTAATTTAAAAATCAGCTTGTTTTGAGTTTTTCTTTAGGCAGTTCTATGCTTCCACCTGTTGCCATACTGTAAATTTACTAAGTTTGGATATCTTAATACATCAAAATAAATGGTATTGAAGATACCATTTTGTTGTGGTTAAGTGTGTTTCGGTGGATCCTTGGGTACTGTGGGAGATGACCACACCCACGGGGAGTAGCCCGCGAGGAGCCACGATAGTGGGCTACACTCAGTTATACTTCCTTTATTAGACAGCTTGAAGATAGCCACTAGGTGGCAGTAGTGAGGCAGACAGTAGTTGCAGTCTCAGGGACCTCAGCAGAGGGAGCCCTTCTCTCCTAGGTGACATCAGGAGGTTCCGCAGCAGGTCTCCCAGCGAGGAGATACTGTGGATGAGATAGACTGAGAGATTGAGTACTCACTAGGTATTGCTGTTGGAATGCGATTCCTCCAGATAAGTTGTAGAAGGTTCAGGCACCAAGGCAGGGAGAGCAGGTCCTCGAGGAGCGAGTACCTGCTCCCTGAAAGGCACCTGAAATAAAGCAGAGGGCCGCCGAGGAGCGGGTACCCAGGTCAGTAGTTTCCCCGAAGGGCAGAAAGATAGCTTCCTGCGGTAGCACGGAAGCGGAAGAGTATCGTTAGACTGGAGTAGGTCCAATCCGAGTCCATGCTAACTCAAAGAGAGATGGCAGGGAGGGGTTTAAATACCCCTCCTGGTATGAGGTCATCAAGGAGGCTGGTCTCGAGTCTCCCGCTCCGGACCCTTTAAATCTGCCTGATGTGGTGCGCGCTAACAGGCAGCAGGGGACAGAGCCTGAAGTCGGCAGCGTTCCTGCCGCGAGGCAAAGGCCTTCAGGCCCAAATAAGCAGCGTGGCATGCCGCAGACATCCCCAGCAGTCCGCAGCAGAGCAGCGGAGTTGGCCGGAGAGGTGAGCACAGTCGGTCGCTGCTCCCGCAGCCGACGGATGTAACACATTTATTGTGGCCTTTGTTGGGTCTTTAAAGATTGGGTTACTTTTAGGCTTGGGACCTTCTTGGCTTACTTAAGGTCAGGTTTGGCTACAGACCCCATTTAAAATCTGGCAACACTGCGCAGAGCATGGCACACGCGGAAGAAAGTGGGAGGCTGAGAGCAGAGAGAGTTGCTTCCTGCTGAAACCCACCCTTGAACAATGCAGGCAGCCTGTGTTGCACGTGAGAGGCAGAACTAGGTAGGAAGTGTCTGGGACGGAGCAGGCAGAGGGATGGTAGGATGCATAGAAAGAGGCATAATCAACAGGAAAAAGGATCTGTGATAATGCCCCTGTACAAGTCATTGGTAAGGCTTCACCTGGAATACTGCGTTCAGTTCTGGAGATCTGTAAACAATGGAGTGCCTCAGGATGTAGTTAAGGCAGCTAATATAGCTGGCTTAAAAAAGGTTTGGATAGTTCCTGAAGGAGAAGTCAATAAATGGTTATTCCCTATACGTACCAGGATCAGTCCAGACAGTGGGTTATCTCCCCCTTCCAGCAGATGGAGTCAATTAGAACTTTGAAAGTTGCTTCCTTATAAGGTAGTGCACCCTCTATTAATCCTCAGTATTCTCTTGGACTCCAGCAGATGACAGTGGTGGCTTTCCGTTCCCCACTGAGATGACTTGAAAGCTATTTTAGGGAATTTTCTCTATTTTCCTCAGCTTCCTTTCTTTTGGATGGATCAGTCTAATTAAAAAAAAAAATCTTTGAATTTTGACATTTTCTGAGGGAATTATTTGGAGAGCTTTCCTGTAGCCCTCCGCTCCTGTTTTAGTGGGAGCATTCTATTGCTTGCAGGCAGTACTATTTGCAGCTCTCCCACCCCTCCCACCTCTGTTGTCGGGGTAAGTTTGGTTTTTATTTCCTTGTGACAGGTTTATTTCTTCTCTTCCTCTCTCGGGGGTGCAAGTCTGTGGGTGCCGACCTCTCCCCCTGTGGCTGCTATCCGACCCGCTGCCCCTGAGACGCCATTTTCCTCGGGGCAGCCGGCACAGAGAGGCGTTATCCCTCTGTGCCTCTATCTGTGGGTCGCTGAGGGATAGAGAGAGAGCAGGACTGAAGCGGAGGCTATTACCCACTTCTTACAGCCACAAACCTGGTGAGCGTGAGGAAGAACAGGTTGAAGCAGAGGTTTTTCCCGCTTCCCGCAGCTTAAACCTTGCCTGTTTCTCGCGTTAAGAGCAGCTGGTTCCCTTGCGGCTCCGTCGGAGTTCCCCATGCCTCGTTTGTCCAGGTGCTGCACTTGTGGAGAGCCCAGGTCGAGGCTCTCCCACGAGGGGATTTGCATAGCTTGCCTCCCTGGTGGGGAGGGACCCTCTCAACCGCCGGGCCGCTCTGGTTCTCGTCTTCTGGCGCGCCTCGACCCGCTGACTGCGGGAACAGTGGCCGTTTTGTCTCCAGACTCGGCTGCTCCGGCGCTAACAGGAGAAGAGCAGACGCTCCTTTTTCATCTCAGCCGCCGGTTTGACACCCGTTCCACTCTGGAGCCTTTTCCTCCTTCAGGGGGGGGATCTCCCAATCTTCCTCATTGGGGCCACCTCCATTTTCCACTGATTTTGTTCTCCTGCTTCCAGTGCTTACCTGCCAGAATGGGCCAGCACCAGAACTTTTGGCGGGGACCTCCTCCTACTAAGGTACCCAGAATGGCTGATTCCACTGAGGTTCTTGGAAATGCTCAGACTGTGGGAGTGCCCAAGGGTCCTCGGTCCCGGGTCCAGGGGTACCTCTGACCACCTCAATCACTCCTAGGGTCCGTTTGTACACCCCTCTCGGGTGGGGGGGAGGGGGGGCTGTTCTTCAGCAGGACCCGGATCCGTATGAAATTTAATGTGGATAAGTGCAAGGTGATGCATATAGGGAAAAATAACCCATGCTATAATTACACAATGTTGGGTTCCATATTAGGTGCTACAACCCAAGAAAGAGATCTAGGTGTCATAGTGGATAACACCATTGAAATCGTCGCTACAGTGTGCTGCGGCAGTCAAAAAAGCAAACAGAATGTTGGGAATTATTAGAAAAGGAATGGTGAATAAAACGGAAAATGTCATAATGCCTCTGTATCGCTCCATGGTGAAACCGCACCTTGAATACTGTGTACAATTCTGGTCGCCGCATCTAAAAAAAGATATAATTGCGATGGAGAAGGTACAGAGAAGGGCTACCAAAATGATAAGGGGAATGGAACAGCTCCCCTATGAGGAAAGACTAAAGAGGTTAGGACTTTCAGCTTGGAGAAGAGACGACTGAGGGGGGATATGATAGAGGTGTTTAAAATCATGAGAGGTCTAGAACGGGTAGATGTGAATCGGTTATTTACTCTTTCGGATAGTAGAAAGACTAGGGGGCACTCCATGAAGTTAGCATGGGGCACATTAAAACTAATCGGAGAAAGTTCTTTTTACTCAACGCACAAACTCTGGAATTTGTTGCCAGAGTATGTGGTTAGTGCAGTTAGTATAGCTGTGTTTAAAAAAGGATTGGATAAGTTCTTGGAGGAGAAGTCCATTACCTGCTATTAAGTTCACTTGGAGAATAGCCACTGCCATTGGCAATGGTTACATGGAATAGACTTAGTTTTTGGGTACTTGCCAGGTTCTTGTGGCCTGGATTGGCCACTGTTGGAAACAGGATGCTGGGCTTGATGGACCCTTGGTCTGACCCAGTATGGCATTTTCTTAACCTTCAACTACAGCTCAATTGGAAGGGGATGATCCTAGAGTCCTGCGGATCTTCCAGAGGGATGAGCTGGACCCCCTCATTCCACATATCTGACAGGAATTGGACATTGAGGCCCCTCAGGACCCGCCTGAGCCTAATCCAACAGCGAAGAAAAGGGGACCCCCTTCTGGCTGGTCTACGTCCGCCGTGTAGGTCCTTTCCTTCCCATCCCACGTTCCTTCAACTGTTATCCAGGGAATGTGATTCTCCGGAGACCTCCCTCAAGGTCAGCAGAGACATGGAATAAACTATATCCTCTCCTGGATGATTTCCTGGAGCTTCTTAAGGTTCCCAAAGTAGATTCTGCAGTCTCAGCGATGACAAAAAGAACTACCATTCCAGTAACGGGTGGTGGCAGCCTTGCGAGATCTTGAAGATCAAAAGCTGGAAGTTATCTTAAGAGAGTTTTCGAGGTGTTCGCCCTGGGGGTCTGGGGCGGCCATTTGTAGTTTCCTTCGCTCAGCGTGCAGGTCTCCGCTGGCTTCAACAGCTGCTCAGCTCCCAGGAGTTGCCTCCTGAGGAAGCACTTCAGGCAGACCACCTGGAGGCCGTCATAGCATAGGGAGCAGACACTCTGTATGACATTCTGAGATATTGGCCAGATCTATGGTTTCTGCAGTCTCGGCTAGATGCCTCCTCTGGGCTTCGCAACTGGTCGGCGGATTCTTCTTCCGCCGCAGCTGGGATCCCTACCCTTCAAGGGCAAGCTACTATTTGGGAAGGATCTGGACCAGATTATCAAGTCCCTCAGAGAGAATAAGGTACACAAACTGCCAGAGGATCACCCTCGTTCTTCTAGGTCTTTTAATTCCACTAGAAGCCAATTCAGGAATCAACGTAGTTTCCGCTAGGCAAGGACTGCAGCTCCTCATCAGCCATCCTCTCAGTCTCAATCCTGGACTCAGTCCTTTCGTGCCCAAAGACAAGCCCCACTCTGGTCCAGCCAAGGGGACGTCCTCCAAGTCTTCACAATGAAGCTATGCCGGCCCACTCCCCGATCCCAGGATAGGGGGATGTCTCTCCCTTTTCTACAAGGAGTGGGTCAACATCACATCAGATCAGTGGGTCCTGGATATTCTAAGACACGGCTACGCGTTAGAATTTGCTCAGTCGCTAAGAGACAGGTTCCTCTTCTCTCCATGTGACCCAGTCCAGAAACAACTCATAGTCCGGCAGACACTCAACAGGCTTCTGGCTCTCTGAGCGATTCGTCCGGTCCCCCCCCCCCCCCCCCCCCCCCCCCCATGTGAAGGGTATGGCCAGGGACATTATTCGGTATACCTCGTAGTCCCCAAGAAGGGAAGATTCCTTCCACCCAATCTTGGATCTCAAGATGGTCAACAGGGCCCTCAGATTCCCCACTTTCGGATGGAAACTTGCGCTCTGTAATAGCAGTGGTACACTCTGGAGAATTTTTGGCCTCCCTGGATCTGATGGAAGCTTATCTACACATTCCCATCCTCCAAGCGCACCAGCGTTTTCTGCGATTCAAGATTCTGGGACAGCATTTCCAGTTCCAGGCTCTACCCTTTGGTCTTGCGACCGCTCCTCGAACCTTCACGAAGGTGATGATAGTAGTAGCTGCCGCTCTCCGGAGGGAGGGAGTCTTGGTGCACCCATACCTGGATGACTGGCTCATTCGGGCAAAGTCCTCAGCACAGTGCCACCGAGCAGTCGACAAGGCGTTGACGCTTCTTCACTCCCTCAGTTGGGTGGTCAACCTCGCCAAGAGCAGCCTTTCTCCATCTCAGTCTCTGGACTTCTGGGGGCGCATTTCGACACAGCGCTGGGCAAGGTGTCTCTGCCCCGGGACAGGGCTCATACACTCATAGCTCAGATACAGCGATTCATCGGTCTCTCACTTCCAACGGCGTGGGATTACCTCCAGGTCCTGGGATCCATGGCTTCCACCATCAATCTGGTCCCCTGGGCGTTTGCACATATGCGTCCCTTACAGCGCACCTTGCTCTCCCGCTGGAAGCCGGTGTCTCGGGACTTCCAAGCCATCCTTCCTCTCCCACAGGGAGCCAAGGACAGTCTCTCGTGGTGGTTCAACCTGTCTCATCTTCTCCAGGGTGTTCCTTTGGACATCCCGAAATGGGTAATTGTCACGACGGACGCCAGTCTCTCTGGCTGGGGAGCGGTGTGTCAGATGAGTTCTGCGCAAGGGAAGTGGACGCCGTCCCAAGCAACTTGGCTGATCAATCGCTTGGAGACCAGAGCAGTGCGTCTGGCATTGAAACACTTCCTACCTCTCGTCCATCATCGCACAGTCCGAATACTCTCAGACAATGCGACCAAGAGACACGAGGAGCTGGCGTGTCTCTCAGGAGACAGACAGGTTGATGGCGTGGGTGGAGACTCATCTCTCCCGCCTAGCAGCTTCCCACATCGCAGGCGTAGACAACGTTCAAGCCTACTTTCTCAGTCGTCAACATCTAGATCCGAGAGAGTGGGAACTCTCAGAGGAGGTGGTGAATCTCCTGTTCCGCAGATGGGGGACCCCCCCTATTTGGATCTAATGGCAACCTCCCGGAATGCCAAGGCAGCTCGGTTCTTCAGTCGCAGAAGAGAGTACGGCGCAGAGGGAATGGATGCCTTAGTCCTCCCCTGGCCCAGTCACATTCTCCTCTACATGTTTCCCCCTTGGCCTCTGGTGGGAAAGGTGCTCCGGAGAATAGAGTCCCACCAGGGTCCGGTAATGCTGGTGGCGCAAGAATGGCCTCGTCATCCGTGGTTTGCGACTTGATCAACCTCGCAGAGGACAGACCTCTTCTTCTGGGTCATCTTCCACGCTTGCTACATCAGGGTCTGGTATCTTTCACCCAAGCCGATCGCTTCTGTCTTGCGACCTGGCTGCTGAGACGGCGTGGATACCCAGAGGCCATTATCTCGACCCTCCTCAAGGCTAGAAAGACATCTACCTCCATCTCCTATATCAGGGTATGGAAAGTTTTTGAGAACTGGTGTGCCTCCATACCTGTGTCGCCACGAACACCCTCGGTGGCTCAGATCCTATCTTTTCTTCAACAGGGACTGGTCAAGGGTCTGGCCTACAACTCGCTGAGAGTGCAAGTCTTTGCCTAGGCTCTCTGCTTCATCAACGAGAGGGAACTTCCCTCTCCTCTCACCTGGATATCATCCGATTCCTCAGGGGTGAGAGCACGTGAAACCCCAGTCCACGCTCTTTATCCTTCGTGGAGTCCTCATCTCGTTCTCCCGAATCTTGGTCGGTCCACCCTTTGAACCCATTGCATTCCGCGACCCTTAAGGATATCACTCCCAAAGACGGTTTTCCTGGTAGCTATCTGTTCTGCCGCAGAATATCGGAGCTTCAAGCACTCTCGTGCAGAGAGCCTACCTTCATTTTACAGATTCGGAAGTTTCCTTGCGCACTGTGCCTGCTTTTCTGCCCAAGGTGGGTTCTGAGTTCCACTGAGTCAGACAGTAGAGCTTCCGTCCTCTCAGCGGATGCATCGGCAGATCTACGCAAGCTAGATGTCAAGCGTATCCTCATTCGCTATCTGAGAAGTCACTAATGATTTCTCTTGTAGTGACCATCTTTTTGAATCTCTGGGCATGGTCCGAGGAAGGGGGCCCAAGGCGTCAAAAACTACCATTGCTCGCTGGCTGAAGGAGGCAATCTCGGTGGCCTACATTGGAGCGGGTCGACAACCTCCAGCGGGTGTCAAGGCCCATTCTCTTCAAGCTCAGGCTGCTTCCTGGGCGAGATGCAATCGGTCTCGTTCCAGGAGATTTGTCGAGCGGCAACTTGGAAATCGTTACATACCTTTGCTCGTCATTATCGTCTACACATACAGTCGCCTACTTATGGCTCCTTTGGCTTTAGGGTAATTCGAGCAGGGCGTTGCCGGGGCCCACCCTACATAGGGAAGCTTTTGGTGTATCCCACTGTCCTGGACTGATTCTGGTACATACAGGGAAATGAAAATGATTCCTTACCTGCTATTTTCGTTCCTGTAGTACAAGGATCAGTCCAGACGCCCTCCTGACTGTTTATTGGGTTGGGATTGCTTCTCTGCTCAAATTGTTCTTCAGTGCCTTTTTTACTTTTTGCTGGTTAATGGTTCATTCTGCAAGTTTGTTGTTTGTCACTGTATTGTGCCTTTTGCACACTTCATTTGTTACTGAATTCTATTGTTCTTGATCCATCCTGATTTTCCTCTTTGCTTTGATATACTCCATACTAAGGATTAGTAGAGGTGCACTACCTTATAAGGAAGCATCCTTCAAAGTTCTAATTGACTCCATCTGCTGGAAGAGGGAGATAACCCACTGTCTGGACTGATCCTTGGTACTACAGGAACGAAAATTAGCAAGGTAAGGAATAATTTCTTTTAATCAATAGGGAATAGCTGTTGCTTGTTGCCTGCATTAGAAGCATGGATCTTATTTAGGGGGCGGATTTTCAAAGGGTTACACGCGTAACCCCGAAAAACCCGCTCCTGCACGCGCCGAGCCTATTTTGCATAGGGTCAGCGACGTGCGTATGTCCCGGGGCTTGGAAAAAAGGGGGTGGGGTGGGGGGCAAGGCCAGAGATCTCCGAAAGCCTGCTAGGCTGGGGATCGCGCGCTGGCACTCGGCCGGCGCACGCAACCTACGCCTGCCCAGAGGCAGGCACAACTTAAATAATAAAGGTAGAGGGG
This sequence comes from Rhinatrema bivittatum, assembly GCF_901001135.1. Lineage (NCBI taxonomy): Eukaryota > Metazoa > Chordata > Amphibia > Gymnophiona > Rhinatrematidae > Rhinatrema > Rhinatrema bivittatum. Next base: position 87,484,317 of record NC_042626.1, read on the forward strand.
TGATTTAAGTAGGGCTGGGGGGGTCAGGTTAGATAGGGGAAGGGAGGGGAAGGTGTGGGGGGTGAAAGGAAAGTTCCCTCCGAGGCCACTCCGATTTCGGATTGGCCTCGGTGGGAATGGGGAAGCCATCGGGGCACCCCTAGGGCTCGGCGCTTGCAAGGTGCACAAGTGTGCACCCCCTTGCATGAGCCGACCCCAGATTTTATAACATGCACACGGCTGCGTGCGCATGTTATAAAATCGGGCGTAGATTTGTGCGTGCCGGGTTGCGCACACAAATCTACGCCCGCGCGTAGGTTAGAAAATCTGGCCCTTGATGTTTGGGTATTTGCAGATACTTGTGACATGGAGTAGCCACTGTTGGAGACAGAATACTGGGTTTGATGGACCCTTGGTCTGACCCAGTATGACAAATCTTGTGTTCTAAAAAGGATAAGGGCAGGATGAAAGCGGTACAATGAGAGGTAACTAAATGGTGTGGGGTCTGCTTCAAAAGCCATATGAGATGATAAAGAAGGTCTTGAATGTGTTATACCTTGGGACAGGGGAGATCAGTATTGACATTAAAATAATTGAAAGAAATTGGATACACAAGATTCAAACCTTTCTCAATGGAAAGAAAGCTGTTGACCTAGAAGTCCATAATATGAAAACTCCAAGAGGGTAGGAACAATATCAAGAAATCTTTCTTCTTAGAAAAGGGTGTTGATGCATGGAATACCCTCCTGGAAAAGGGAGTGGTCATGGATACACACAGAGGATCCCTAGTGACCAAAAGATAGAGCTGAAGATGAGGGGTAACCTGCATGGCGCAGCAGTTACAACTCCAAAAAAAATTTGATAAAATCTGTTAGCAGACTGGATGGAAATGTGGGGTCTTTTTCTGCAACATTTACCTTTACTGTTTACTATGTTCTGCCTGTACCATTGTTGCGACCGTCGTTGCCCGACGTCTCCACTCCAGCCCCACCTTTTCTCTTTGGCAACTCCCTCTTTGGTTGACGGAAGTTGGCTGCCAACCTCCCTCCAGCATTCCCGGACCGGCTAGACGCTGCCTTCCGCCATGTTCTCCTGAGGCCTAAGGGCGCAGCGCCTGACTCAAGTACCATCTGTCGCACAAACCTCAGGGCATCCCCCTGAGATAACGTCTTCATCACCAGATATTTAAGGGCTCTTGTTTTGCTAGTGTTACGCTGGGCTCCGGTCAGGAGTCGTGAACACCACCCAGCAGGGTGGCTCCAGGTGGAGAGAGACAGGAAGCTAGAAACAGTGTCAGGCTCCAGGCTGGGTCAGGGCAGGCAGCAAGTATCAGAGTCTGGGTTCAGGCTGGGTCAGGGCAGGCGGCAAGTAGCAGGTCTAAGTACAGGCTGGGTCAGGGCAGGCGGCAGTCAGCAGTGTCTGGGTCCAGGCTGGGTCAGGGCACAGTAAGCAGGGCAAGGCAGGTCAAAAGGCCCGTAGGCCACACACACACACACAGAAGGCCCGTAGGCCACACCAATAGCGGGCAAGGCAGGTCAGAAGGCCCGTAGGCCACACACACACAGAAGGCCCGTAGGCCACACACACACAGAAGGCCCGTAGGCCACACTACACAGAAGGCCCGTAGGCCACACACCATAAGCGGGGCAAGGCAGGTCAGAAGGCCCGTAGGCCACACACACACAGAAGGCCCGTAGGCCACCCACCATAAGCGGGGCAAGGCAGGTCCAGAAGGCCCGTAGGCCAACACACACAGAAGGCCCGTATGCCACACACCATAAGCGGGGCAAGGCAGTGTCAGAAGGCCCGTAGGCCACACACACACAGAAGGCCCGTAGGCCACACACCATAAGCGTGGGCAAGGCAGGTCAGAAGGCCCGTAGGCCACACACACACAGACAGAAGGCCCGTAGGCCACACACCCGTAAGCGGGGCAAGGCAAGGTCCAGAAGGCCCGTAGGCCACACACACACAGACAGAGGCCCGTAGGCCACACACCCGTAAGCGGGGCAAGGCAGGTCAGAAGGCCGTAGGCCACACACAACAGAAGGCCCTTAGGCCACACACCATAAGCGGGGCAAGGCAGGTCAGAAGGCCCATAGGCCACACACCACAGACAGAAGGCCCGTAGGCCACACACCGTAAGCAGAGCAGGCAGGTCAGAAGGCCCGTAGGCCACACATACACAGAAGGCCCGTAGGCCACACACCGTAGTCATGGCAAGTAGTCAGAAGGCCCGTAGGCCACACATACACAGAAGGCCCGTAGGCCACACAGCCCGTAAGCAGAGCAGGCAGGTCGGAAGGCCCGTAGGCCAGGTAAGAAAAGCGAGGAAAGAAGGCCCGAAGGCCGCGCAGGGCAAGGCAAGGAAAGGCCCGAAGGCCGCACAGGGCTAGAGCAGGGAGCCCAGGTGAGCTCGATGCCGAAAGCACCGAGGCAACTGTCAGGCAGGGTTATAAGGGCACACCCAGAGCATAGAGTGGACAGAGGAGATGGACTGGGCTGTCAGGAAAGCCAGCACTAGAGGTACCCCTGGTGGTGAGGGCGGTTGCACTGCAGCCAAAACTGTAACAGCTAGCTAATTGAGTTAGCAAAGGGTTTCCTACCTAGCTGCCTCCAGGTAGCTGGCTGCGGATGGGATTCGCTCTCTGCCTTACCTTGCTACTCTGCCTCCTCGGACTTTACCAGGGGTACCCGCTCCTCGGGGGCCTCGCTTTTCAGGTCGCAGTCTGGAACCGGTACTCGCTCTTAGAGAGCCCACGTTCCCGGACCTGCTACTGAATATAAACTTCTGCCAGGAAGTCACCGCTGCCCTACAACACCAGTGAGTTACCATCTCTCTCTCAGAGCTTTCCCTGGAACCAGGTACTCGCTCCTCGAGGGCCTACTTCATTCCAGCTCCTGGGCTGTTCCAAGAGACTATTGTGTGAGTGTTACCATCAAGGTTCTGTTCCTGAACTCTGCCTACTCACTATCTCAGTTTCTCTACAGCTCAGCCATCTTGGGATCGCTGTTGCAGTGCCTGAGGGACTACAGCCCAGCCGGGGACTTCCAGCTCATTACTGCCACCTCTGGTGGTTCTCTAAAACAGTTTAATAAAAGAACTAGTGTGTGTCTGTCTCCCAACTCTGAGCCTGACCGGTGGTCCCTCGGGATCTTCCCCCATGAGCATGTTCATCTGCCACCGCCCCAAGGATCCACCCACAGTTATCACAAATAATAACACCCATGCAGGTATTTACATGCATCGGGGGGAGGAAGCAATTTTCAGCTGTGGATAGGGTCCACAATATTCCAAATATTTACTTAAATAAAACCGAACAGAAAAATACATATAATTAAAAATGGAGCCTGTATATGCTAACATACAATTGCCAATTGCGAATTCACTTCTTTTTTTGTTACGACACAATATTTTCTGGAACTTTGTTTTTATTTTTGTTATAGAGTATGTATGTTAAATAAGTTAAACCATTGTGAACTAGATCGCTACCTACAGTCTGAAATCTTTTAAATAATGTTGTCTCTTCTGTTTCCTTGTTGTTTACTAGATCTTTTGGAGTACAAGCCTGCTTTCAATTTCTGTTAAGCTAATGTTTTCCATTTAACATTTGCTTAATAAAGATTGTTTAATATTAACACCATGACCACTTGTTTATATGAAGGGAAATCTGTTTTATCCCTGCAAATATTTATTTCAGTTTTGGACATCCAGCTCAATTATAGGTGTCCTGTACAGAGGCTGGAGGGTTTTGAGTCTTCCTGTATGACTAGCTGGTGTTTTCCTTGTATTTTTATACAGTGTTTTTATTAGAAAAATCTTACAAGCTAGAATATCAACTGCCCAAGGGGTGCCAGCATATTTCGCATCAGATATTATAAGAGCGCAACAGTTTAATTCCATTCCAATAGATTTTCATATTTTTCCTCTTCAAAAAATCCTTCTTCTCAGTCAGGTTCTGAATAAGTCCCAAACACAACTTGCTTGCTTTCTTGTAGTGTTGAATGTAGGCACCCCAACTTAAACAGAATATGTTTGTATGAGATAGATCCTTAGCTAGAGCTGTATAGACATGCACTTGAGCAGATGGGCCAAGTTGTCCTTATTTGCTGATGTCTAGTAGGTCTGTAATGTCTATAGACTACTGGTGGAGTTGTGGGGCTGATTCATGTGCAGTAAGATTTTAGTTTTCTGGCATATGATATTCAGCTAAATATTGCTCCCTCTTAATCCAAGATGAACAGACTCAACTGATTGTGTCCCCTAAGGGACAGAACAAACTGTAGTTCACAACATTTTTATAGCTAGGAGGAAGGCTATTTTACTTAAGTGGCAAGACCCAGTTCCTCCTCCTTTCTTTGGCTGGTTTATGGGTGGTTATAGAAAGGGCCATGGAATGTGCTTAACAATAAATGATGAATAATAACTTTATCTCTTTCAAGTAAAAGGGGATGATATGCACTCTGGAGAGAAGCTTATATTGTTCCCAGATGGCCACGGAAACAGAACAACTAGTCATATAACTCTCCATTTTTTAAAAAAAAAAAAATTTTCCACTTCTATCTATCCCAATCATTGCAGTTCAGAGGTCACCTTCATGAGTCTGGCCATTAGGTGTCACTGTTGTGCAATGACTGGGATGCCCTGTCCTTTGGATATGTGAATGCTGCCTTTGAAGCATGCCTAAGGTGCAGAGGAGAGACTCAGAAAGGATGTCCTGCTCTCTCCATGGCAGCCTGCAGTACTGCCACGTAGCCTTTGGGCTAATCTGGGGGAAAACATTGCTTGTGGCAAACAAGTTCTTAACAAAAAAAAATCTAGGCTAAATCCCTAATTCCTTCTTAAATGAGAAAACAAAAGCAAAACAGTTTTAATTTATATTTTTATTTATTTTACATTATAAAGAGTGAGTTAACAACAATCAGAGCTACAGTGTACTCCGGAAAGGCTTTCTTCCGAGTTAAGCTTCTTCTGATTGGTATGCAGCATGGAGAATCCTGGATTACTGGGTCCTGTAAAAACAGAGAGAGTTCTGAAAATCTACAATTTGGAGCGTGTTTTGAATTTTGTCAGCAATAATCCTTCATGCTATTCAGGATCTAGTACTTTTTTTGGTGCCTCAATTATTTCATCACTGTTTTCAATATTTTGTCAGAGTTAATATTTAATGTCTTGTTTTAGTACAAAACCTCTGCTTCTAACTACCATACAAGTCAAACTGTTTGGTTTCCATACTGAAAATCCCATACTTGTTTCTTTGAAAATGTATGGTAATTCTTAATATATCAGTAGAGAGAGAACATTTGATTGTGTACTTACATGAGCATTACAAAATGATCTGAATCTTCATTAAAGTGAAAGATATGAGGTTGACCTGATGTCCCATCAGCAGTGCTACTGTGCAATGCTAAAGACCTGAATTCACTATGTGGACCTCATTCCTGCTCTTCAGAACACAAGGGCCTGGGAATATTTATTTTATTTTATTTATTTAAATTCTTTTACTATACCGATACTCAAGACGAGGTCTTATCGTACCGGTTTACAATAGAACAGGGGAAACCAATTAGCAACTAAGTAGAAGGTAAAGTTACATTAAACAGGGAGCGAAAACATGGGAGATGGAAGACAGGAAAGATTTTAAATGATAACAACTGGAGAGTGATAAAATAACGAAAAACAATAGAGTAGCGAGACATAAACAGCGATTTATCCTAGGCGATTATTAACATAATATATCCTGTGGGAGGAGGAGACATGGGGAGGTGAGCAGGGGGCGTGGTGTCAGGGCAGGGACTGGAAACGGGGAGGGGGGGAGGGATTAGGGAAGAGGTCGAAGGGTGAGAGTCAATGTTGGTTGATAGAGGTTCCTTCAATGGTAAGCTTGTGTGTGGAAGTCCCTCGGAAGGAAGGGCATATGGTGGGTGGTTGAAGGATGTAATTGTGCCAAGTTCTAGAGGGAGCCTAGTCCCTGTAAGCAGATACTGATTGCAGTGTCATTTAGAAGGGAGATGGATTCAAATCTGGGTATTTGTAATGAAGCCCCATTGACTTGAGATCCATACTATTCATTATGGTGTGTGTTGGGGGGAAAAGACTGGGCCAGATTCCAAATGGACTGGAAGCCCAAGGAGTAGAAAAACTTCATGGCCAATTCCCTCCTAGAAAACTAAAGAGCTGAAATAAGTGGATAGAAATATAACAATGTGACATATTAAGATTAGATAAAGACTACTTGGGCCACCTAGACTGCCTGCTTGCCCCTGTCTTTGTTGCTTTAGCTAATGCTCTCTCTCAGCTGTCAACCATGCAAGCTAGACTGCTCTAGCTTTGTCATCACCCTTTCTTGCCCTTACCACCTCTCGTTATGCTAAGGTATCTCCTAGTTGTCAGTCATGGAAGCTTGACCACCTGCAAGTGGTTGCTTATCCCTTTTTGTTCTTAACTGGGATATGTCCAGCTTCCTGTTTCTGACCATGGCCAATCGGATCCACAGCAGATCCATTTTTTTTATCCTCACTCCCAGGGATAAGTGGTGGCTCTTCCCAAGTCTGTTTGGCTAATAGTTGTTTATAGACTTTTCTTTTAGCACTTTGTCCAACCTTCTTTTATTTTTTTTAAGTAACAATTTTATTGAATTTATGCAAAGTATAACATTGTCATGAACAATCTGATATGAAAAGTAGAACATATTTCCAAGACCATGAATTGTCAGTCATTTAAACAGTTGATGTATTCAATTTTCCTTGATTACCTGTCCCCGCCCCCCCCCCCCCTCCACCCACCCACCGATCACACTATAAAGTTAAATGTTGTTGGTAGGATTCCCAAACCCAATCACATGGTAGTACTAGACTGATAGACCTTCTAATCGCTTCCGTGCCTGCCAGTCCCGAACGGTTTCCACACCTTCTGGGATGAAGCCTCATCCCGAGTCCTAAGGAATCTCATTCTTGCATGTAAAGAATTAGAGTGCTTAACCTGGTTGTAGACCTTTTTCAATAGACAGAGGTCTTGGACACTTTCCAGTCAAGTGCGACACTTTGCTGTCGAGAAAATATAGATACCAATTTTCCCGGGGCGATAGGGATATCATAGGGTAAATTCAACAAGACTTGCTCGGGCGTGGGGAACTATCTCCGTCCCTAAGATATCTCTTATAAGTTGAGTAAACACTTGCCCAGAATTGTACTAAATAGGGGCATGTCCACCACATGTGATAGAATGTGCCTTCTTCTCCACACCCCTTCCAGCACCAAGCATCATAGGTAGGTTTAAACTTGTGTATCTTTGCAGGTGTACAGTACCTTCTTAATAAAATCTTATACCGGTTTTCAGCAGCTGGGGAATATGGTGGTCCTCTTTGTGTGATAAAAAACCTGATCCCAGGATTCTTCTGACAAAGAGTGTGCTAAGTCACTCTCCCAGGCCTGCATAAAAGCTGGTTTAATTTTAGGATCTTTGGTTAAGGAAATTATAAACCTGTGAGAGAGCTTTCTTCAGTGTGTCTGCTTGATCGCACCATGATTCAAATTGTGTTTTACCTAATGCTAAGTCTCTCCCTACCCTTCTCTGTTTGGAAGAAGTGGTGTATTTGCAAATATTGGCACGTATCTGCAGGCAATAGGCCATATGTCGTCTGAAGGGAGGGGAATGAGACAAGTCCTTCAATTCCCCAGAGTTGGCCAAAACACCGAATGCCCTTCATGTACCATTCACGAAAGGCTTTGGAAGTTGTGCCCATGGGAAACTGGCTATTTGTTTGGAGACTAGAGCTATAATAATACCTTCTGTCCCCTGTCAATTGGTTTTTCGGAATCGAAATGTGTCGCAAAGGTAATCGTGTGTTCTTGGGCTGCCAAATCAAGGAGCTAAGGGGAACCGTGCTGGATAATGTTTGTTCGATAATAGCCCATTGTTTCAGTTCTCCTTTTCTATGCCAATCAAAAATGGCCCGAAGCTGGGCTGCAGCATAATACCACTTCAAATTAGGGACTCCTAACCCTCCCCTTAACTTAGGTCTGTACAAGACCCTTTAGAGATTCTCGGAGGTCTCCTTTTCCATATGTATGAAAAAAATGCGCCTCTGCCATCTATTGATCATAGCATCAGGTATAGAAATTGGGAGCGCCTGAAATAAATATCCTACACGTGGAAGAATATTAATTTTTTACGGAGGCAATTCTCCCGAACCATGAAAGATATAGTTCTGACCATCGATCTAAGTCATAAAATATTTTATGTAAGAGGGGTGATAATTTAGCTGAAATAGTTCTTTCGGGTCTTTGCTAATATAAACTCCCAGATATTTTATTTTGGTAGAAGCCCAGCGAAACTGGAATTTGTCTGTAATTCTGCAAGCTCAGGGCAGGGTAATTTTTCTATATTGAGCTTAAAGCCCGAGACCTCCCCAACAGTATGTAATGCTGCCAAAGCCCCCGTTAGAGAGGTTGTCAGGTCAGACCTATCATCCACAGCCACGCCCTTGATCAAAGAGCTAGTCCTTACGGTGATAGCCAGGGGTTCAAGAATAATGCAAACAAAAGAGGCGACAAAGGGCACCCCTGTCTCGTTCCCCTCTGAATATTGAAAGCCTCATTATATATCCCATTAACCTTTACCCGTGCAGTGGGGTAAAGTTAAAAATTTATCCCCAAAAATTCATTGCCCTCAAGATGTGAAACAGAAACTGCCAATGCACCATGTCAAAGGCCTTCTCTGCATCCACAGATAACAATACCATCGGCATGGATTCTTTTCTAGCCCAACAGATTAGATCTACTATTTTGCGGATGTTGTCCGCCGCCATCCTGCCAGGTATGAACCCAGCTTGATCTGTGTGGACTAGCTTCGCCATGACCCCATTCATCCGATTCGCCATTATTTAGTAAGTAATTTAAGATCGATATTTAGAAGAGAGATAGGTCTATAGGATCCACAATTGGAGGGGTCTTGCCCGGTTTCCCCAGAATAGTGATCCCTGCTTCATTAGATCCTGGTCTCAGTTGTTCACCATCCCTCACGGAGTTAAGTAGTGTTTGCAGAGGGGTTATTAGGAAATCAGAGAATGTTTTATAAAAGTGTGGAGTATATCCGTCCAACACTGGAGCCTTATTGGCCTTGAGATCACTAATTGCCCACTGAATCTCTAGCGGGGGTAATCTCTCTAGCCTATCTCTCTCTTCCTGCGTTAAGAACATAAGAACATAAGAAATTGCCATGCTGGGTCAGACCAAGGGTCCATCATGCCCAGCATCCTGTTTCCAACAGAGGCCAAAACCAGGCCACAAGAACCTGGCAATTACCCAAACACTAAGAAGAAACCATACATACTGATGCAATTAATAGCAGTGGCTATTCCCTAAGTATAATTAATTAATAGCTATTAATGGACTTCTCCTCCAAGAACTTATCCAAACCTTTTTTGAACCCAGCTACACTAACTGCACTAACCACCTCCTCTGGCAAAAAATTCCAGAGCTTTATTGTGCGTTGAGTGAAAAAGATTTTCTCCGATTAGTCTTAAATGTGTTACTTGCTAACTTCATGGAATGCCCCCCTAGTCCTTCTATTATTCGAAAGTGTAAATAACCGAGTCACATCTACTCGTTCAAGACCTCTCATGATCTTAAAGACCTCTATCATATCCCCCCTCAGGCGTCTCTTCTCCAAGCTGAACAGCCCTAACCTCTTCAGCCTTTCCTCATAGGGGAGCTGTTCCATCCCCTTTATCATTTTGGTTTGCCCTTCTCTGTACCTTCTCCATCGCAACTATATCTTTTTGAGATGCAGCGACCAGAATTGTACACAGTATTCAAGGTGCGGTCTCACCATGGAGCGATACAGAGGCATTATGACATTTTCTGTTCTATTAACCATTCCCTTCCTAATAATTCCTAACATTCTATTTGCTTTTTTGACTGCTGCAGCACACCGAGCCGACAATTTTAAAGTATTATCCACTATGATGCCTAAATCTTTTTCCTGGGTGGTAGCTCCTAATATGGAACTTAACATCGTGTAACTACAGCAAGGGTTATTTTTCTCTATATGCAACACCTTGCACTTGTCCACATTAAATTTCATCTGCCATTTGGATGCCCCAATCTTCCAGTCTTGCAAAGTCCTCCTGTAATGTATCACAGTCTGCTTGTGATTTAACTACTCTGAATAATTTGTATCATCTGCAAATTTGATAACCTCACTCATCTTATTCCTTTCCAGATCATTTATATATATATTGAAAAGCACCGGTCCAAGTACACCTGAGACACCCCGCTATTTACCCTTTTACACTGAGAAAATTGACCATTTAATCCTAGTAATTAGGACAGACTTCCTAATTACTAGGTATCCCTTAATTATGGACACTGTATCAAGTACTACTTTTAAGAATCTGCAACTGGACAATTAGTCTTTGAGCTCAAAAATTCACTTTATTTCATATATATATTTGGCATTGTTTATATTTATTGCTACGTTAAATAGTTAAACTTCTTATATAAAATATTATATTTCTTTATTTATTACCAGTTAAACTATTATTATTTTTATTTAGCAATATGTTAAATTGTCAACCAGTTATACTGTTCCATATGTTCTACGGTTCCTGAAAAAGAGGTGGCCAGGGGGGCATGGTCGGGGCAGAATGGGAGTGCGCAAGTTGCTTCTGCTCCAATGGAGCAGTAAGTAAAAAAAATAAAAAAATTTCTTTTTCTTAGGGGGGTAGGGTCAGGGTGGAGAGGGGAAAAGGTAGGAAGTTAGGCATGGGGGTAGGGAAGTTCCCTCCCAGTCTGCTCCTTAATTGGAGCGGACTGGGAGGGAACTGGGGAAGGCCTGTTTGCGTCGCCGCGCATAATTTGGTAAAATCCTTCCTCTGCATGTGCTGCCTCGCACATGCACGCGCAGCCCACGGATTTTATAACATGCACATTCACCTTTTAAAATCTACCCCATGCGTCTATTTTGACTCCTAAATTGGCAAATGTCTTTAATGATGTATTAATGGGTGTGCAGCTACCAAGAACCATGAAACATGCAATTATTGTAATTTCTAAAGAAGGGAAGGATCCAATGCAGTGTGCCTCTTTCAGGCCTATTTCACTACTTAATAATGATATTAAGATTTGGCAAATAGGCTTCAACATGTGCTGCCTCATTTAATCCACCCTGATCAAAACAGGTTTTATAGCAGGTAGACAAGGGATGGATAATATTAGGAGGACTCTTAATCTTGTCCATATGGTAAACAAGCAATCCTTTGATATATTTCTATTGGCCCTGGATGCAAAAAAATCTGTTGACTGTAAAACATGGATTATCTGTTCAACTTTGATGATCTCTCTTTAGCATGGATTAAGTGTATGTACTGACACCCAGAGGCACACGTCAAAGTCAGTGGTCATGTTTCCTAAACCCTTTACTTTAGGGGAGAGGCATTAGGCAGGATTGCCCACTTTCTCCGCTCCTTTGTGCCTCAGAACTCTTAGCAACCAAATTAGAGTATGTAAGGTATCAAAGAGTTTTGTACTAAAATGGGATTTGAGTATAAAATATCCTTATTTGTAGTTGACATTTTTACTGTATGTGATCCTCTTCATTAAAGGCCATTATGGTGATGCTTCAGCATTTTAGTAAGTTTTCAGGTTCTGAAATCCAGTGCCTCAGAAATGGAAGTCTTGGCACTGAACGTTAGTAAAGGTGCATAGGAGGATTTTTATGTATTTATTTATTTACTTAATTTTATATACCGACAACCGTTTGCACATCATGCTGGTTTACAAGTAACTTACAACCAAAAGATATATAGGCAATGCCTTTACAAATAACAGTATGTAACATAAACGCAGTAACAGAACAAGTAACTAAATAACTTGGGGATGTAATCAAACACTACTCCTTTAACTTGGGGATGTAATCAAACACTACTCCTTTAAATGTTTTGTCGATGTTTTTCGGAGTTAATGTTTCCACAATTTGTAAAACTTATATACCTTGAAATTTTTTCCTCTTTTGAAAAGGTTAAAGGAGGATTTGGCATTGTAGTTTCCATTATATGTTTTCTTGGCTAGGTAGAGTACATTTATTTCCTAGTGTGTAGCCAGATGGACTCAGGACCAATGGGTTATGTGCTCCTCTGCTGGCAGTGGAATCCATGTTGCTAAGGCTCCTCAGTTTGAGAGCTATAACCCCGGTACCTACATCCCAGGAAAATATGGGACATTATTCCATCTCTTTCATTGTACCCAGAAGGAGAGTTCATTTTGCCTCATCCTGGATCTCAAGAGCATCAGTCATTATCTGCGGCTAATTCACTTCCGAATGGAAACGCCTTGCTCAGTCATAATAGCCGTACAACTGGGAGAGTTCTTAACATTCCTGGACCTCTCGGAGGCCTACCTTCATATCCCAATCCGTCAAGACCACCAGAGTGGTGAATAAAACGGAAAATGTCATAATGTCTCTGTATTGCTCCATGGTGAGACCGCACCTTGAATACTGTGTACAATTCTGGTCGCCGCATCTCAAAAAAGATATAATTGCGATGGAGAAGGTACAGAGAAGGGCTACCAAAATGATAAGGGGAATGGAACAGCTCCTTTATGAGGAAAGACTAAAGAGGTTAGGACTTTTCAGCTTGGAGAAGAGACAGCTGAGGGGGGATATGATAGAGGTGTTAAAATCATGAGAGGTCTAGAACGGGTAGATGTGAATAGGTTATTTATTCTTTCGGATAATAGAAAGACTAGGGGGCACTCCATGAAGTTAGCATGTGGCACATTTAAAACTAATCGGAGAAAGTTCTTCTTCACGCAACGCACAATTAAACTCTGGAATTTGTTGCCAGAGGATGTGGTTAGTGCAGTTAGTATAGCTGTGTTTTAAAAAAGGATTGGATAAGTTCTTGGAGGAGAAGTCCATTACCTGCTATTAAATAAGTTGACTTAGAAAATAGCCACTGCTATTACTAGCAACAGTAACATGGAATAGACTTAGTTTTGGGTACTTGCCAGGTTCTTATGGCCTGAAATGGCCACTGTTGGAAACAGGATGCTGGGCTTGATGGACCCTTGGTCTGACCCAGTATGGCATGTTCTTATGAATTTCCTATGCTTTGTGGTACTGGGCTGCCATTATCAGTTCCGGGCATTGCCCTTTGGCCTGGCAACTGCCCCCAGAACATTCTCCAAAATTATGGTGGTTGTAGCGGCAGCACTGAGGGAAGAAGGTATCCTGGTGCACCCTTACTTAGTCGACTGGCTGATCTGGGTGAAGTCGTTGGAAGAGAGCTTCCAGCTGAATATTGGGGTCAGGTCCCTACTTCAGAAACTCGGTTGAGTCATGAACGTGGACAAGAGCAGTCTCAAGCCCTCCCAGTGTTAGAGTATCTGGGATTCCGTTTCAACACCAAGCAGGACAAGGTCTTCCTCCCTCCCTCGAGGATAAGAAACTGATGTGCCAAGTGCGTCGGTTGATGAACACAATGCACCCTAGGGTGTGGAGCTATCTCCAGGTCCTCGGCCTGATGGCGTCAACCCTGGAGGTAGTACAGTGGGCGAGGGCACACATGTGGCCCTCCAACACTCCCTGTTGTCATGTTGGAACCCACTGTCTGAAGACTGCTTGATTCGCTTCCACCTACTGATGGAAGTATGTTCTCGGCTCCAATGGTGGCTACAGGAAGTGCATCTAAACAAGGGTGTAAGCCTGTCCCCACCGAACTGGCTAGTCCTCACGATGGAGGAATTGACAACCCAAGAGCAATGGACCAAGGAAGAGGCGCGCTGGAACATAAACTTCCTGGAAGCTAGAGTTGTCAGTTTAGCGTGTCTGTAATTCAGCCACAGGTTTCAGGGACAAGGAGTCTGCATGATGTCTGACAACTCAACAACAGTAGCTTACATCAACCTCCAGGGAGGAACCAAAAGCCACTAAGTGTCTCTGGAGATAGACCCTCTTATGTAATGGGCGGAGTTAAATCTATAAGGGATCTTGGCCTCCCACAGCTTGGGAAAAGACAACATCAGAGCAGACTTTCTCAGCAGGGAGAGTCTAGATCCAGGGGAATGGGCGTTGTCGACCAGAGCCTTCCAGCTCCTAGTAGATCTCTGGGGCCTCTCATCCATCGACCTACTGACCACATCTCATAATGCAAAGGTCCCCCGATTCTTCAGTCGCAGAAGAGATCAGCACTCCCAAGGGATCGATGCCCTTATCCAGACCTAGCCAGAGGAGGACTTACTGTACGCCTTCTCTCCATGGCCTCTGCTGGGCAAGGTCATTCGCAAGATCGAATGCCACAGAGGATTAGTCCTTCTAGTGGCCCTGGATTGGCCCAGACGCCCGTGGTATGGAGACATGTGGAGGCTTTTGGCAGAGAGCCCCCTATGCCTCCCCATGGACAGGGACCTTCTCCAACAAGGTCAATCCTTCACAAAGGACCCACTCGGTTTGTCTTACAGACTGGCCCTTGAGAGGGCTCACCTGACGGAGCATGGATATTTGGCAGCTGTAATCACCTCCTTGCTCTGCGCACAGAAGTTCTCAACGTCCCTGGTGTACTTGCGGATCTGGAGAATATTTGATGCCTGGTGTGAGGAACACGGGGTGCCCCTCTGATGACCAAGATCCTCATGATTCTGGAATTCTTACAGGATGGCCTGAACAAAGGACTGTACCTCAACTCCTTGAAGGTCCAGGTGGTGGCTATCTCCTGTTTCAGAGGTGAGGGGAATGGAGCCCACCTGTCAACACATCCGGACCTGGCCCATTTCCTAAAAAATACTTCCGAGCACCCTTAAAGTGGCTGGTACCCCATGGAACCTCAATCTAATATTGGACTTCTTAGCAGGGCCTTCCTTTTGGCCGACACGCACTCTGTCTCTATGCCTGTTAACACTGAAGACTGAACTACAGGCGCTGTCATGCCGGGAGCCGTTCTTCTGGTTGACTGCAGGAACATTGCAGCTTTGCACTGTCCCTTCCTTTTTGCCCAAGGAAGTCTTGGAGTTTCACCTGAAGCAGTCCATTTCCTTACCGTCCCTAGATAGACACAAGGACTCTGAAGACTGCCCGCCTCCTACGCCACTTAAACATCAGTAGGCTGTTAGTACAGTATCTAGAACGGTGGAAGGACACCAGGCGAAGCAGCTTCGCGAGCTACCATAGCATGATGAATCAAGTAAGTGATCACGGGAGCTTATGTAGAGGCAGGGAAGTCTTTACCCCTTCAGGTTAAAGCTCATTCCATTAGGGCTCAGGCAGTATCCTGGGCAGAAGCTAAGCTACTGTCTTCTGTCGAGCAGTGACGTGGTCTTCCTTGCACACCTTATTCAGGTTCTATCACCTGGACGTCCAAGCCCAAGAAGATGCAGCCTTTGTGAGGGCAGTGCTAACTGGACCACGGCAACCTCCCGCCCCATTCGGGAGTAGCTTTTGTACATCCCATTGGTCCTGAGTCCATCTGGCTACACACTAGGAAATGGAGAAATTACTTAACTGATAATTTTGTTTTCTTTGGTGTAGACAGATGGACCCAGCATCCCGCCCGTGGCTGCCCATGAACAGTGCCAAGGAATCACACATGGACCTCGATCCCAAAGAGGTTAAGGGTAAGCCATCACCCTATCCCTAGATCTGGGCGTCTATATTATTGCTGGGATTCAGCACTTAGGTTTGGTCGAGTACAGTTACGGTCACCAGTTTTAATCAAGTTCTTAATCAAGTTATTAAATTGTATTCAAGTTTTTCAATAATATGTCCACAGTGGCTTTTGAAGAGAATACTGAATGGCTGAGTTCACTGCAGGGGTATATCTTGGGTGACGTCAGTTTTGAAACCTGACTCCATCTCCATCTGCTAGCAGGGGAGCACATAACCCATTGGTCCTGATCCATCTGTCTACACCAGTGGTTCTCAACCCTGTCCTGGGGAACCCCCCAGCCAGTCGGGTTTTCATGATATCCACAATGAATATGCATGAGAGAAAATTTGCATACACTGCCTCCATAACATGCAAATTTTCTCTCATGCATATTCATTGTGGGTATCATGAAAACCCGACTGGCTGGGGGTCCCCCCAGGATAGGGTTGAGAGCCACTGATCTACACTAAGGAAAACAAAATTATCAGGTAAGTCATGTCTCCATTAAAATGAATATCCTGTTGAAGGGTACTTTTATCTTTTAAAAATGCTCCCCAATTTCATTCCAGATAAATCATTTAGTTTTATTTTATTTATTTACTTATTTTATTGATTTTATATACCGTCATTCAGTTGGACCATCACAGCGGTTTACAAGTTAATAGAACATAAGCTATTACAGTAAATCAGAGTAATACAAGTAAATTAAAACTTAAAACAATGCTAAAATAATTATAAATGTTATGGGGCAGGAGACTTCCATCTGCTCCCTCTCCACAGGCACAGTCCCTGACACTTTTAAGCAGGCAGTGGTTAAACCCCTCCTTAAGAAACCTTCACTAGACCCGAAAGACCCTGCAAATTTCCGCCCCATCTCAAACCTCCCGTTTATAGCCAAAATAATGGAAAGAATTGTCAACTCACAACTCACAGATTACCTTGAGGACCACAAGATCCTACACACCTCACAATTTGGCTTCCGTAAACATTTTAACACGGAATCACTACTACTCACCCTTTCCGACCACCTCCTCAGAGGCATGGACCAAGGGAACAGTTACCTTCTTGCCCTTCTTGATATCTCTGCGGCATTTGACACCATAAGCCATAACCACCTACACACCCGTCTAAAAGACACTGGCATTTCAGGCATAGCTCTCCTATGGTTCACATCCTACCTCTCAAACAGAAAATTTTCTGTCAAAATAGGTAATGCCATATCCGCCCCTCACCCACTCTTGCAAGGAGTTCCACAGGGTTCCTCTTTCTCGTCTACCCTCTTCAACTTCTACCTCACCCCCCTCTGCCATCTACTCTCTGATCTCAAACTAAAATTCTATCTATATGCTGATGATGTGCAAATCATCATTCCGATCCACACCTCTATCTCTGACGCCTTAAAACACTGGGAAACCTGCCTTACTTCGATCAACTCCCTCCTTACCAACCTCCACCTTGCCTTAAACACCAGCAAACTGAACTACTATATATTTCTCATCACACTACTCCTAAACCAGCCTTTGCTATCGACCCAGCCTTCAAGACCATCTCTGCGCAACCAGCTGTAAGAGACCTTGGAGTCCTCCTTGACCAACAATTAAACCTGAAGGAATATGTCAGCTCTATCCTTAAAGAAGGCTTCTTTAAACTCAATGTTCTAAAAAAACTCAAGCCCTTACTTCACTCCCATGACGTCCGTACAGTGATCCAAACCACCCTGTCATCTAAACTAGACTATTGCTACTCACTCTTCTTAGGACTCCCTTATTCCACCATAAAACTACTCCAAATGCTCCAAAATGCTATGGCAAGAATCATAACAAACGTCCGCAAAACAGACCACAGTACCCCCATTCTCAAAGACCTACACTGGCTCCCCATCCCATCCCGTATCCTCTATAAAACGCTCACCATCATCCACAAAGCCATCTACTCTCACCACTCCAACTGGCTCGACCTTCCCTTCACTTCTGCACACCCAAATAGACCTACTAGAACTATTAACAAAGGATCCCTTCACGTGCCGTCTCTCAAAACAGCACACCTTGCGTCCACAAGGGAGCGCGCCCTCACAATCGCTGGCCCCTCACGTTGGAACTCTCTGCCCTCTAATCTCCGTCTTGAACCATGTTACCTTAAATTTAGAAAGAAACTCAAAACATGGTTGTTTAAACAGGCCTTTCCTGATTAACAGCCTCTCCCCCCAGTATACATCCGTTTAATTCCTTTACCTAGATATTCTGCTATACTTATGCTTTGTACTTACGTATGTATATAGTTCCATCAATTAATCAATTATGACTTTCCTATATCGATATGTTTGATATTTACATTGTTTAACAATTTTTTCTCTGCAGTTGTTCTATCCTTCCATACTGCCTTATGCGTGCTCCCTGCCCTGCCATACTGTTTGTTAGTCCTTGTTATATGTATTTTCAATCATTTCGTTACAATGTGAACCGGTGTGATATACCCACTAATGCTGGTATAGAAAAAGGTTTAAATAAATAAATATGGCAAGGGAAGAAGTTGTGGGTATCCCGGAAAATGTTGTTTTTGCTTAAAGACTCATGGGGTTTAGGTCTCCCGGTCTTTATGCTTTATCGGCGAGTAATACATTTAAAGAGTATAATAGCATGGCATACTTGGCCAGAAAAGAAACACTGGGTTTTACAGGAGAAGGAGTACAAGCTATGTCCTTGGCTATCGTTTAGGAGATTTACAAATAGTTGGTGGCAACATCTTTTAATTGGCCCTATTTTGAATACTTGGTGTAAGGTACTTTTTAATTTTCAGTTATCATCAATACCATCCCCATTGTCTCCATTCTGGGATGATCCAGATTTTCCAGAGCGGGGTACCCAGGTTAATAGAACCCCAGAGGGTGAAGGTTTCTTCCAGCAGAGTAGAAGCGGCAGAGCAGCTTCAGACCGGAGCGAATCCAGTCTGCTAACTCAGCAAGAGTCAGCAAATGGGCAACCTTTTGAATGTGGAAGCAGTGACGGCATTCAAGGGGGACGCCCCCAAGGTTCGCGCCAACACTCTACAAGACGTGAGGCGTGCGCGCGCGCCCTAGGAGGCCTCAGGTCAACATGGCGGGACGCCGCGCCAGAGCCGCTCTAGGGAAGCCGGAGGGTGCAGCAAGGAGATGCTACGGACGCCATTCTCCCGAGGCTGGTGGAAAAGGCTGAAATAGAGGTGAGGCATGTCGGGCGAAGCCATCTGCGACCGACGGACGCAACACCTAATATCACAGGAAAAGGATATAATTAAAAAATAAAGACAAAATGGGAGGGGGTAGTGGGAAGGGAGAGAGAGAGACGATTCAATATGGTGGAGAATTTTTCCTTAAATTAAAAAAGGAAATTCTATATGTGTCATGACACAGGAAAATGGCTATAAGCTCCTGTATCAGTGATATTACACCCTAGATAGGTTAAAGAGAATGGGTCTAGTTAGTCAGGATAGTTGTTGGCGTGATTGTTGAGGTAAGGGAACATTTTTTCATATTTGGTGTACATGCCCTAAAATACAAATACAGCTTAATGGTCTGAGATTCTCTCCTGCATATATCACGTCACAAGAATTAACTTAGCATTAGATCCTTTGGTTATACTTTTGGGTGAGCCACAGGGGGGATTGTCCACCGGTTAAGAGGGGGCATTGGTTTGGCAAATAATTTGTTAGTCACAGCTAGGTGAAATATCACCTGTCACTGGAGATCAACTTCCACTCCATCTTTGGCCTTCTACAGACCCCCTACCTGGTCTTGGTTTCCGAGGATGTGAACGATGATACTGGTTCAACATCTCTTTGTCCAAAATGTTAGACGTCGGTTCCCACGAGTTATTTTTTCTGGTCCAAAGCCCTCCCATGACAGGAGGTATTCCCATACTCTGCCTCTCTTCCGTACATCAAGTATAGCGTCTACTTTGTACTTGAGGTCCTCTTCTGTATCAACACTTACTTATAAAGGTTGCGATGTTAATAAGTAATGTATAAAAGTCACTATGTATAAAGGATTACTTAATAGTTGCATTGTACAAAGTACGGTCTCTATGTTCTATTGTGTTCCATTGTGTTTCATTGTAAAACTGTTCCTACGCATAAGTTAATGTTACAATGTAAAAATAGTATGACCCCCCCCGTCATGCTATTATCCTGTTATAATGTGAACCGATGTGATGTACTCCAACGAATGTCGGTATATAAAAGCAAATAAATAAATAAATAAAAACAGGGGATCTGGTGTCTTGGTGCTGAATTTGTTGAGTATGAGCGGTTTCAGTAATGAGACATGAAACGCGTTATGGATCTTCATTGCTGGAGGAAGTTTGAGACTGTAGGAGAGATTGCCCAGACTTCGGAGGATGGGGAATGGTCCGACATAGCATGGAGCGAAGCAAGCAGATGGCAACTTCAATCTAAGATGCTTTGTAGACAACCAGATCTTATCACCAGGCTTAAGTTCAGGAACCTTGCCATGATGTATGTCATAGTCTCGTTTTGCTCGAATTCCAGCTTTGATGAGCATCTCCTTTGTCTTCTTCCAAAGTTGGTGAATTTCATCGGCAGTGGCTTGTGCTGCCGGGGACAACACTGAAAGCGGAAGTGGCGAAGGTGGTGAAGGTAATCGTCCATATACCACTTCGAATAGTGTTGATCCAGTAGATGTTGCTGGATCAGAGTTGATTGAAAACTCAGCCCACAGTAGGAGTTCAGTCCAGTCATTCTGGCGTGAAGAGACATAGGCTCTGAGGAACTGTTTGAGGGTACAGTTCATCCTCTCAGTTTGGCCTTGGATTGCGGATGGTAAGATGAAGTGAAGTAGAGAGTGATATCAAACTTCTTGCAAAGAGCCTTCCAGAATGTGGCTGTAAATTGTATGCCTCTGTCTGAGACTATGTGCTTCGTTATTCTGTGCTGGCGGAATATGTGGCTGATGAAGAGCTTTGCAAGTTCACTGGCAGATGGTAAGCCAGGAAGCACCACAAAGTGAGCCATTTTTGAGAATCTATCCACCATTACCCCTCTCCGGAGGCAACAACACTATCTGGGTAAGTCCCCTACAAAGTCTGTGGTGATGTGAGTCCAGGGCTCATCCGGTATGGGTAAAGGTTGTAGTTGGCCCCAAGGACAACCGGGCAGAGGCTTTTGTCTGGTACAGTTGGTACAGGCTGCTACATACGCGAAGGCATCTTCTCTCATAGACGGCCACCAGTAGAATTTTTGCAGCTTTGCCAGGGTTCTCCGTTGAACAGGATGTCCAGCCAATTTAGAGTCGTGAGCCCATGCTAGTACTTTCTTCTGGAGGTTGGCAGGCACAATCGTCTTGCCCGCAGGTACTGGGTGTGTGGCTGAAAGAATGACTCTCTCAGGTTCAATGATGTGTTGCGGAGCATCAGGCACATCTTCAGATAGGAATGAGCGAGATAGGGCATCTGCTCTGACATTTTTATCTCCAGGGGTCGGTACTTTAAGATGAAATCAAACCTGTTAAAGAACAGGGACCACCTCGCCTGTCTATGGTTAAGGCGCTGGACATGACGAAGGTATTCTAAGTTTTTATGGTCCGTAAAAACCAAAATCTGGTGTTGAGCACCCTCGAGCCAGGATCTCCACTCTTCGAACACCATCTTTATCACCAACAATTCTTTATCTCCGATTCCATAGTTCCTCTCAGCCGGTGAGAATCGTCTGGAAAAGAAGGAACATGGCTGATGTTGTGGATTTGCTCCTAAAAAGGAGGAGTTAGCAATCTATTATAAATCTAGTGTTAGACTGCGAGCTCCTGAAGAGGGAGGAGTCAGCCATCTTGTAGTGTCTCAGATATCGTCTTGCTAAGGAGTAGCAATCTGTAATGAATCTGATATAGTAGTGGGTGGATCCCTGGGCTGATGGCAGATGACTACGCCCCCAGGAGGATACCCCGAGAGGGACCACCGGCTAGGCTTTAGTATGGAGACAGACACAAATTAGTTCTTTTATTCAACAGGTTATTAGAAACCACCAGAGGTGGCAGTAGTGAGCTGATATGCTCGGCAGGGCTGTAGTCCCTCAGGTACTGGAACAACGATCCCAGGATGGCTGAGCTGTTGAGAAACTGTAGAAAGTGAGTAGGCAGAGTTCATGAATAGAACTAGATGACAAAACTCACATAAGGTCTCAAGTAATCTCAAGAGCTGGAAAGGATTAGGCCCTCGAGGAGCGAGTACCTGGTTCCAGGGAAAGCTCTGAGAGAGCGATGGTAACTCACATTTGTTTGTAGCAGTGATAGCTTCCAGGCAGTAGAGAATCTTCAGAGTGTTCAGGAACATGGGCCCTCAAGGAGCGAGTACCGGTTCCTATCTGTAATCTGAAAATAAAGAAAAGAGTGAGGCCCCCGAGGAGCGGGTACCTCTGATAAGTCCGAGGAGGCAGAGTAGCTTGGGAAGCGTAGCCGAAGCAATCCCCTTGCTAACTCAGTTTGTTAGCGTTTTCAAAGACCTTTAAATATTGGACGCAGATGACGTCATCTCAGGGGGACGCCCCTGAGGTTTGCGCCCTTGCTGGTACAAGAGTTGGGACACGCGCATGCCTTAGCCATCAGGACAAGATGGCGGAGTTGCAGCGTCGAGCCGGTCCGGGGACACTGGAGAGAGACGGCATGGATACGCCACGGCAGCCAGCCGTCCATCAGACCCGGAGGGAGTTGCCACAGAGGTAAAGAGGGCGGAGTGAGGGTATCGAGCAGCGGCGATCGCAACAGCTGCAGGATCTTGGAGTCACTGGTTTGACTTAATACAGCCCCTACGCCAACATCAGAGGCATCCACCTAGACAATAAAGGGGCGTGTAGGATCCAGGTGATGGAAACATGGCTTGCTGGAGAAAGCGTCCTTCAGCTTTTGGAAAGCGGTGACAGCCTCCATAGACCAATTGGCAACATTGGCACCTTTCTTTGTCAGAGCTGTTAAAGGCACAGTTAGTGAGGAGTAATTTTTAATGAAGGTTTTATAGTAATTTGTGAATCCCAGGAACCTGAGAGCCTTTAGACCAGTAGGTTGGGACCATTTCTGAATGCTCTCCAGCTTTTGTGGGTCCATTTAGAACCCCTTGTTAGACATGATGTACCCTAGGAACAGTACAGACTCCTTGTGGAATTCGCATTTGGATAGCTTAGCGTAAAAACAGTTCTCCCGCAGTCTTTGTAACACTCTCTTGACATCCGTAATGTGGGTATTCAGATCTTGAGAGAAGATCAGGATATCTTCCAGATACACAACGACACATTGGTAGAGTAGGTCGCACAGGATGTCGTTCATCATGTTTTGGAAGACAGCTGGGGCGTTGCATAAGCCAAAGGGCATCACCAAATACTCAGTGTCCATCCCTGGTGTTAAAAGCTGTCTTCCAGGGGACAAGGTTATACGCTCCTTTAAGATCTAGCTTGGAGAAGATCTTAGCCCCTTGTAAGCGGTCAAACAGCTCAGAGATGAGTGGTAAGGGATAGCGGTCTTTGACCTTGATCTCGTTTAAACCACAATAATCAGTGCATGGACGTAGGGTTCCGTCCTTCTTCCCCACAAAGAAAAACCCTGCTCCTGCAGGAGACTTGGATGGCCTTATGAAACCTTTTTGTAGATTCTCTTGGATATATTCCAACATCGCTTTATTTTCCACCACCGATAGGGGGTATACTCTTCCCTTGGGTGGTTCGGTATTCGGTTTCAAATTGATCGCACAGTCATAAGATCTGTGTGGAGGAAGTATATCAGCGGCTTCTTTAGAGAACACATCTTGAAACGATGCATATTGAGGTGGTAACCCAGGCATCAATGGAATTGTAGGCATACAGGGTAGTGGTGAAACTTCCTTCAAGCATTTGCCATGACAATCTGGGCCCCAACTTGAAAGCTCCAGTCTAGCCCAGTTGAATTGAGGCATGTGCTTTTGTAGCCATGTTAACCCGAGTACTAAGGGGTGCATAGCCTTTTCGAGCACGATGAAGGAAATGGATTCCGTATGAAAAGCTCCAGTTCTTAAACTAACCGGTTCCGTTTGTAGAGTTACTTCACCCAGTAAGGGCTCCCCATGGATAGAGGATAACAGAAGCAGAGGCTTCATAGTCGTAGTGGGATTCACAAATGTTCCACTAGATGTCTCAGTATAAAATTCCCTCCTCCCCGGAGTCCACTAGGGCAAGAGTCTGGAATTCAAGTAGTCCATTTATCGAGGAGAAGGTGCAGTTAGACCTAAGAAGAGTCCTCCCACAGGACTTAGGTCTGCCCATTTCCCGGACAGATAGGGCATGTTTGTACTGCATGGCCTGCTTGACCACAATACATGCAGAGGCCTAATCTTCTCCGCGTTCTTCTCTCCTTAGAAGCCAGGTGACTACGGCCCAGTTGCATAGGTTCTTCTTCGCCCGCAACCACTTTAGACTGAATAGGCTTAGGTATAGTCTTGACTCGGATTTCTCCCTGGGTTGGTCTCTTGGAACCTTTAACCTCTTGAACCTTATCCTGAAGTCGTTGGTCAATTCTTGTGGCTAACTTCATCAGGTCCTCCAAGGTCTCAGGCATTTCTTGAGCCGCCAATTCATCTTTCAGTCGGGAGTTCAGGCCTTCAAAGAAAAGGGTCTTCAGGCATCTCAAGTCCCAGTTCAACTCTGAAGCCAAAGTCTTAAACTCGATGGCGAAGTCTGGTAAAGGTTTATTACCTTGCTGTAGATAAACCAATGTGGATCCTGTGATTGTATACCTAGCTGGGTCATCAAATACGGATTTGAACAGTTCCAGAAACCCAGCAAGCTCCTTCAGGATGGGGTATTCACGCTCCCACAGCGGAGAAGCCCAAGTTAGTGTTCTTCCGTCCAGATAAGACAAGATATACGTAATCTTGGCATAGGCTGTGGGAAAATTGTTAGGTTGAAGTGCAAAATGCATACAGCATTGGTTGAGGAATCCCCTGCATCTCCAGGCTTTGCCAGAGAAGCAAAGAGGAGCGGAGAGGGGCACAACTGTTTTAACCGTCACTTCTGGCAGTGTTTCTTCTTTACCTGAGGTAGTAGAAGTATTCATCTGTGAGTGCAGTAGATTAAAGTCCACAGTCAAGCTATCCAGCAAGTTCTGTTGTTCGGTGATTCGCTGGGCCAGGCCTGGAATGGCCTGCAACGCGGTGAGCTGAGCCGAATCCATGGAGTTAGCAATCTGTTATAATATCGAGGTGCTTGGTGGATTCTCAGGGACTACAGTGATGGTATTCTCCCACGGGGAGGAGCCCCGTAGGGAACTGTAGCACCGGGCTAGACTCAGAAGCACAAACACAGAGAATAGATCTTTTATTATACAGCTAGTGAGGTTCACCAGAGGTGGCAGTAGAGAGTAGATTAAATGGCAGCAGTCTGTGATCCTTGGTGTAGGAGACCTGTCCCACAGTGGTGGTGTAAGGCCCCAATGCAGATGTTCAGTAAAGCACTTTAGGAGAGACAGACTGGCAGATGTTATAATACACTCCCTTGTAGCTGAGTAGATAGAGTTCCCAATGAGCAGTAGAGAGACGATAGGTATTAACAGTCTGTGATCCTCGGCAGAGGAGACCCATTCCACAATGGTGGTGTAGGGCCCAATGCAGATGGGCAGCAGGAGCTGTAGATGGACAGACTGGGAGAAGTTGTACTCACTCTCTGTAGCTGATAGGTAGTTTTCCATCAGGTTGAAGATTGGTAGGAGACACCAGGATAGACACACAGGCCCTCGAGGAGTGAGTATCTGTATATAGGATAGGCACCTGGAAATAAGCAAAGGGCCCCCGAGGAGCGGGTACCCAGGTTAGTAGAACCCCAGAGGGTGAAGTCAGCTTCCAGCAGAGTAGAAACGGGAGAGCAGCTTCAGACCGGAGCGAATCCAGTCTGTTGCTAACTCGGCGGGAGTCAGCAAAATGGGCAACCTTTTATAATGCGGAAGCAGTGACGTCACTCGAGAGGGTCGTCCCCGAGGTTCACGCCAACACTGCTACAAGACGTGAGGCATACGCACGCGCGCGCCCCCTAGGAGACTCAGGTCAACATGGCGGAACGCTGCGCCAGAGCCGCTCTGGGGAAGACGGAGGGTGCAGCAAGGAGACGCTACGGACGCCATTCTCCCAAGGCCTGTGGAGAAGGCTGAAATAGAGGTGAGGCTTGTCAGGCGAAGCCGTCTGAGACCGATGGATGCATCACCTAATATCACAGGAAAAGGATGTAATTAAAAAATAAAGACAAAATGGGAGGGGGTAGTGGGAAGGGAGAGAGAGAGACGATTCAATATGGTGGAGAATTTTTCCTTAAATTAAAAAAGGAAATTCTATATGTGTCATGACACAGGAAAATGGCTATAAGCTCCCGTATCAGTAATATTACACCCCAGATAGGTTAAAGAGAATGGGTCTAGTTAGTCAGGATAGTTGTTGGCGTGATTGTTGAGGTAAGGGAACATTTTTTCATATTTGGTGTACATGCCCTAAAATACAAATACAGCTTAATGGTCTGAGATTCTCTCCTGCATATTCACAGGAATTAACTTAGCATTAGATCCTTTGGTTATACTTTTGGGTGAACCACAGGGGGATTGTCCACCGCTTAAGAGGGGGCATTGGTTTGGCAAATGATTTGTTAGTCACAGCTAGGTGAAATGTCACCTGTCACTGGAGATCAACTTCCACTCCAT
Source organism: Rhinatrema bivittatum (assembly GCF_901001135.1). Classification (NCBI taxonomy): domain Eukaryota; kingdom Metazoa; phylum Chordata; class Amphibia; order Gymnophiona; family Rhinatrematidae; genus Rhinatrema; species Rhinatrema bivittatum. Next base: position 87,510,627 of record NC_042626.1, read on the forward strand.
CTTTGGTTAGGTAATGGAGCCTGCTTTGGCAGGTATAGACAATGGGAGATCATAACCTATAGTTTATAGGATCTATATATAGAAAACAGAGAATGATGGCAGAAGAAGACCAAATGGTCCATCCAGTCTGCCCAGCAGTTTTACTTTTTTTCCCCCCCATACTTATCTGTTACCTTGTCCCTTGTAAGTGACTTTTATGTTCTATTTCCCTTCCACCCCCGCCATCGATCTATTTCCCTTCCACCCCCGCCATCATCTATTTCCCTTCCACCCCCGCCATTGATGTAGTTAGCAGTGCTGGAGCTGCATCTAAGTGAAGTATATAGCTAATTGGTTAGGGGTATCAGTGCTGGAGCTGCATCTAAGTGAAGTATCTAGCTAATTGTTTAGGGGGTAGTAACCGCCGTCATAGCAAGCTACTCCCACGCATGTTTATCCAGCCTGTGCAACTCAGTCCTTGTTGGTTGTTGCCGAATATAACTCATCTTTTCATCATTCCCTCTTCCGTTTGAAGCAGAGAACTATGCTGGATATCATAAGAACATGCCATACTGGGGTCAGACCAAGGGTCCATCAGCCCAGCATCCTGTTTCCAACAGTGGCCAATTTAGGCTATAAAAAAACCTGGCAAGTACCCAAAAACCTAAGTCTGTTCCATGTTACCGTTGCTAGTAATAACAGTAGGTAATTTCTAAATCAACTTAATTAATAGCAGATTATGGACTTCTCCTCCAAGAACTTATCCAGTCCTTTTTTTAAACACAGCTATACTAACTGCACTAACCACATCTTCTGGCAACAAATTCCAGAGTTTAATTGTGCGTTGAATGAAAAAGAACTTTTTAAAATTAGTTTTAAATGTGCCACATGCTAACTTCATGGAGTGCCCCCTAGTCTTTCTATTATCCGAAAGCATAAATAACCAATTCACATCTACCTGTTCTAGACCGCTCATGATTTTAAACACCTCTATCATATCCCCCCTCAGCCATCTCTTCTCCAAGCTGAAAAGTCTTAACCTCTTTAGTCTTTCCTCATAGGGGAGCTGTTCCATTCCCTTATCATTTTGGTAGCCCTTCTCTGTACTTTCTCCATCACAATTCTATCTTTTTTGAGATGCGGCAACCAGAATTGTACACAGTATTCAAGGTGCGGTCTCACCATGGAGCAATACAGAGGCATTCCGTTTTATTCACCATTCCCTTTCTAATAATTCCCAACATTCTGTTTGCTTTTTTGACTGCTGCAGCACACTGAACTGACGATTTCAATGTGTTATCCACTATGACGCCTAGATCTCTTTCTTGGGTAGTAGCACCTAAGTAGTATAATGGGTACACGATCAATCAAACTGATTGACAGGTGAGATAAGGATGACAGCAGCCAATCAGCGTTCACTTCTGGTCTAAGCCCACCCCACGCCCCGCCCAACTCCCCATAGAAGTGAATGGGGGCATAGCCACGCCCCTCCCGCCTCATACCGCCCTCGACCACGCCCCAAGGTCCCCACCCCTTCCACCACACGCCGCACCCCTTCTGCCCCTACCCCCGCCCCCAGACCCATCGATGCTCCTCCCCTCCCAATAGAAGTGATGGGAGCCCCTCCCACACCCCACCCCCAAACCGCCCCCATGATGTCACGGATGCCCCCGCCCACACCCCAACCCCAGCCAACACACCCCTGTGACGTAGCGGATATGACATCACCGAAGTCCACCCCACACCGCCCCCCAAAAACACACCCCCTAAAACGTCATCAGAAGGGTCCTGTCGCTTTTTTAATGATGTCAGAATTAATGGACTCTGGCTGTTTTTGATGATTTCACCAGAAGTACAATACAAAGTCCCGAAATATGCGCTCCTAGAACCTCCTGATGCCTTTTTAATGATGTCCGGAGCCGCTAAATGAAGCGATAGTTACGGTTCTTAGCGATAGTTTTGGTTCCTTGTAAACCGGGGTGATATGTATACTATACAGGAACCCCGGTATATAAATTCTTTAAATAAATAAATAAATAAGTATGCTTTTAGGAGGCAGGAAAACTGCAGGAAATATGCTTTTTTTCTAGCCACTCTGTTTTTAAAAAAACAAACAAAATACAAGCTGTTAGGAGGCAGAAAAACTGTGGCTCATTCTGTTGACAAGGATTTGGTTTTTTTAAAACAAGTGATTGAAGCTACCGGTGGTGAATTGCATGAACTGCAGGATCAAACTTTGCAAAAGACAGGTGGGTTTTTTTTTGCAAAGACTAGGGACCGGAGTAGTTTATGGGTACGCTGTCACTCAAACCCCCAAGCCAAACCCCCCCAGTGATGTCACCAGAAGCCCAAGCCTACCCCTCCAAGCCCTTGCTGTAGATAGGCATGCCCCAATAAAAAAAGTTACCAGAGAGCAGGCAGGAAGCTGTGACTCATTCTGTACACAGAGACAGGGAGAATCTCTCCCCCCACACCCCCCCTTCCCTCCGCCCCTCTCTGCCTCAATCCTCCCTGCCAGCCTAAAATCTGTGCAGAGGATAATTGAAAGCATTGGGGGGTATAGGTTTGTAAATGGTAAACCACAAGGCTTTAGTTTTGTTTTAAAAAAAACAGACTTCTGTATTCTCCCCCACAACCCTTCCCTCCTCCCCTCTCTGTTAGACACGCCCAAACTTGCAAGACCGGATATAGAAGTAAGGCATGTGATAGTGATCACGTGAGAACAATCTTCAAGCAGAGTTGTTGTAATTGTTCCTGAAAATGGCCGTATATGAAACACCTAAGCGTCTCGAAATGAAAATCGTTCAACAGCCAAAACTAAAGAGGAGCCATAATCGAAAGCGGAGGGTAGAAGAAGAAGGAGGAAGCACTGACCCAGATTTTGATGAACTACAGTTGGGACAAAAGCTTTTTGATTTGCAGGATCCAAACTTGGATCATGAAAATGCTTTAGATTCTGAAGATTTAGAGCTGCACAAAGCTGCGGCTGGAATGCCGAAGCAGATTAGTTTGTTGGAAAAGCTTGAGTGTAAGGTAAGAAAAAATCTCTTTCCTTCTAATGATGCATTTTAGGGGTGGCATGTTTGGGAGCTATCTATAATAGAGAGTTTGTTAGAAGAGGTTTTTAATTTAATGTTTACATTATGTTTATAGGAAAATGAAGGATCTTTACAAACAGAAGGATATGGAGACACACCAGGTATCAAAATGAACTGTATTTGCTGCTTCTGTCCAAGTATAAAAGAACCAGATACATGTGATCCAAAAAAAAAAAACCAATCCTGAAAGATGTGCACGATTTCAGCTGGTGGAGCTATATAGGATTCCCAAAACCACCGCCGGTGCATGGAGTTTTCGAAAACAACATTAAGATCAATCATAAGTGGTGGCTGTCTATAGTATTCTTACAAAATTCCTGTCTGGCATACGGTATGAAAATTGCGAAGGCTGTGTTCTCGACGATCCGAGTCAGGATGATCATAGTTGCGTTTATTGGACTGCCTCTGACACACAGGAACAATTAAGGACCCGCTTGTAACAGGTTGTGCCTAGAGCGTGTTTTGAATCTTATGTATTAGCATCATATAACGAGGTGTATTAAGCCTAAACAATGACGATATGAATCTGATCATATATCTTATACACATTGGGGTGGATTTTCAGAGCCCTGCTCGCCTAAATCCGCCCAAAACCGGGCGGATTTAGGCGAGCAGGGCCCTGCGGGCCGGTGAGCCTATTTTACATAGGCCTACCGGCGCGCGCAGAGCCCGGGACTCGCGTAAGTCCCGGGTTCTCCGAGGGGGGCGTGTCGGGGGCGGGCCCGGTCGTCGCGGCGTTTAGGGGCGTGTCGGCAGCGTTTTGGGGGCGGGTATGGCGCGTGGCTACGGCCCAGGGCGTCCGGGGGCGTGGTCGCGTCCCGGCGCGCAACAGGCCCGCTGGACGCGGGATTTACTTCTCCCTCCGGGAGCGTAAATCCCCGGAGAAAGGTAAGGGGGGGGGTAGACAGGGCCGGGCGGGTGGGTTAGGTAGAGGAAGGGAGGGGAAGGTGAGGGGAGGGCGTTAGAGGATTCTCTCCAAGGCCGCTCCGATTTCGGAGCGGCCTTGGAGGGAACGGGGGTAGGCTGCGCGGCTCGGCGCGCTCCGGCTATACAGAATTCATAGCCTTGCGCGCGCCGATCCAGGATTTTAGTGGATACGCGCGGCTCCGCGCGTATCTACTAAAATCCAGCGTACTTTTGCTTGCACCTGATGCGCCAGCAAAAGTACGCCTATTCGCGTTTTTTGAAAATCTACCCCAGTGTGAAAACTGCTGAAAATCCTGTTCAAAAACTAAACAGTTTGCTTAAAGCTACAGATGAGATTTTAATGATAAATATATAAATGCCATCATCTATGGGAGAAAACACCAGTCCTTTTTTAAAAATGTATAATAAAGCAGTTTGTTTGCTAGTAATGTTTTTTCTTATCTGTATTTCAGAAGTATGTATTGACAATGAAATACTTTGTAATATTTAACAAATTTTGCCATGTGTATAAATTAGTTAATAAAAACAACTAATAAATATATCAGAATTAACAAAATGTGTCAATTGTGCTTTAAGGTGATATGGAAGTTTTTAGGGGGGTATATCTTATGGTTTTATTAAGTCTCTTTGATATCAATGCACAGGCTGTAAAATGTTTGATACAGCAACTATTTCATTAACTAAGGTATGTATTTGCTATGAGCTATGTGTGTGGGGGGGGGGAGTTGTCGGGATCCAAGATCTGTAAATGGTTAATCTAATCAGAATGAGACAATGTTTGGAAGGGGAAAAAAAAAAGACCAGAATGACAAGACGTTCAAGAGAGGCCTTTCATTTGTTTTTTATTTATTTATTTAACCGTTTTATATACCGACCTTCATAGTAAATAACCATATCAGATCAGTTTACAATTAACAAGAATAAAAAACTGGGGTAACTATTCAAGTAAACGAAAGATAAACAGTAGGTAGGAATGAGTCAAAGTTACAATCAACAGGGAAGAGAACTTGGAAGCTTGCAACAAGCTGGAAGAAGATAAGGCAGGAAATAAATATGAAGTGATGCCATAGGGCGTACGGGTTAAAGCTTAATGGTGCTTTAACCTGGGAGAGTCAGAGTCCATTCGTGAGTATAATCACCATAACGGGTAAGCGTGAAGGACAACTAGTGATTGTCTGGTGGGTCGGCGAAGGCTTGGTGAAAGAGCCAGGTTTTAAGTCTTTTTCTAAAAGTTAACAGGCAAGGCTCCACTCTGAGACTTGAAGGGATGCTATTCCAGATAGATGCTATTCCAGATAGATTTTTAGGATTGCTGTGTGGGTGGGTGGGTGGGGTAAAGGAATACACAGGGGGGATGTCTTTTAAAACACACCAGTCTACATTTTTTGTAAAGTGCCCCAAGACCTAAGAGGGCGCTGGTAACACACTACCTTTCATGAACAAAAGGGGGATGTATATTGTAATGAGGTAGGTGCGGATAGCTGTCTGGGACACATATCTAATCAGGGAGAAACAATGGTCAGCAAACATTAAATCACAAAAAAAAGGTTCAACATACTATAGTTTTGTGAATGGGCTTCAGATCTAAAGAGATATTGATAATACATACAAAAAGCCCTGTAAATGATAACCCAAGCAAGAGAACATCTTATTCTATAAGATGTCCATCACATGACAGAGAGGCCAGGTAGCTTTTTTTTTTTTTTTTGTTTCAATACACAGGTTTTGAGGTTGTTTGGTGGTTACGCCCCACCTAATGCTGGTGATAAAAGGGTATAGCCGGTGACCAGAAAAGATTCAGCAGTCTGGAGTTTGAAACAGAAATGGATTCTTCAAACAAAGAAAGGCAGAAGCCTGTGTTTATTAATAAAATGTCACTTACTAAACGAGAAAACAAAGAAATTAAAAGGTGAGTTAATAGTTTTAATGTATATTTTTAGATATGATTTTTAAAAAACAGTAGTAAAAACAGTGTTTGTCTGTTTTATCATTAGAACAGGAAAATATTGCAAAATCAGACACAATTTGAACATAGAAGAAGAACAGCCTGGATGCAGTAATGCCTTAGAGAAAAAAATAGATCAACAAGGCATTTCTGACAGCAATACAAATAATGGTGAGAAATAGGTTTTCCTTAATGTCTATGACCCCCCAAATGTCTCTCTTTTTTTCCTTCATAACAGTCAACGAAGCAGAGATCTATTTACAAAGACATCAAAAGTGTGTGTGACCCTGTGTTTTTTTTTATTTTGTAATTTTTAGAATGTGAAAATGGTGCAAACAAAACTATTTCCAAAAGAAAGAGAAAGGAGTCTGAAGATGCAGTTGAAGGTAAGAAGTATTTTTTTATATCTGTACGGGTAAAACAACAATTAGTTCACAACTGTGTAAAAGAAAAGGTATTACCATTTTTTTTTTTTTACATAACAGACCATGAGCAGCATATGCCAAAGAAATCTGACGAAAGACCATACAAAAACCGAGAGATAAACAAAAAGTAAGAATCTATACTGTTATAGTTTAAGAAAAATTCTTCTTAAAATATTGCAAAAAAAAGTATGAGCCCACCCGTTAATTATTATTATTTTTAATTTTAGACCGTGAAAAGACTGCAAAAAAGCCTATTTCCGAAAGAAAAGATGAGAGAGACAGCAACAGACCTGTGCACAGGGAGGAAGTAGAGAAAGAATGTGAAAGCATGTTCTTAGATAATTGTACCGATGACAATGTTTCAGGGGGGTTGGTAAATAATTGTATACCAGAGACCTCTGAAAATGCAGCTGTAGAAAATGAACCGGTTAATTTTGTGCAATTTGTGAGAAGGTGGAACCGTGATTTAGAAAAATTTAATGGCGTGCTTTATTCAGAGGAATTTCGTTTTATTAATTTAGATAGAATAGATTCTTTCATAGATGCGCAAAATGTTGTGAGACAAGGCATACAGCATGTTCTAAATGAAATAAGCCATAACGTGTCCCCCCATGATTATATACAGATTCATTTACATTCTACAGGTTTTCATAATTCTTTGTATTCGGGAAAGTTAAACCCTCAGGATTTGAACGCTGATGATTTCTTAGATCAAGTTAGTAAACTCCTGCAGAGTTATAGAGAGATACAGTTTGGTGAGACATTCCGCATAGTCATTCTTGTTATAAGGAACAGAGGGGGCGGGTCACGAAGGGTTTTAAGGTCTATTCTGTACAGTCAAATCATACATAAAAAGAGAAGGCATTTAATAGACTTGAAACACAGATAATAACCTATGTTTTGCAGGGAGCGTTACAGCGCTCATGTCACCAACAAAGCTCACAGATGCAGAGCTATTAGACCGTGCTAAAAAACTGCACACAGATCTAGGGTGGTCAGAACATAAAAAGGTCATGCTAGATGATGTCTCAACATTTGAACAACATTTGGGTATAAACATAAGAGTTGTGCTTTATACAATGGGGTGTTTTAAGACAAAGGACAGACCTGAATTCCAGAAAACTGTATTTATATTGCTACATGATGACCATTTTTATGGAATCTTAGATGTAAAAAAGCTCTATGGGGAGCGAAACTTCTGTCATTTTTGCCAGAAACCATATAGTCACGATCATAATTGTACATTATGGTGTCTCTGTTTAACAGCAATGTGTGTAGACAATATGGGGTACAACAGAGATGTCCGAAATGCAGGCTGTATTGTCGTTCTCAAGAGTGTTTAGAAAGGCATACGTTCTGGCTTTAAAAAAAGAAGTTGAGTGTTTGCTTAAAATACTGTGTGAAAAATGTGAATCGTATGTTGATAAAAAACATAAATGCCGGGTCAGACAATGTAAGCTTTGTTCTGAACCCTTGATCGCTGGCGACAAGCATTTGTGTTTTATGCCCCCCTATTGATCATGCACAAATATCTGAAAAATATATATTTTATGATTGTGAATGTGTTCAGGAAACAGGCTTTCATGTTCCAAATTATATATATGCAACAGATTTAAACAACACAAGAAACTGGGAGTTCAAAGGTCTTGAGAGTATTTCTAAGTTTGTTAAGATTTTTTGTGACAAAAAGTTCAAAGGATACACCTTCATAGCGCATAATTCTAAAGGCTATGATGGTTATTTTGTAGTTAGAGAGCTGCTAAAGGAAAAGATGGATGTGCGCTTGTTAGCTCAGGGTGCTAAGCTCTTAGAAATCACGATAGAACCCCTGGGTATACGGTTTAAAGACTCTTTAAATTTCCTGCCCATGAAGCTTAGCAAGCTTCCGCAAGCCCTGGGGTTTCAAGGCTGTAAGGGTTATTTCCCGCATTTTTTTAACACCAGGGTTAATCAAAATTATGTGGGACCTATGCCCAGTGTTGAGTATTATGGAGATGGGTATATGATGTCTGGAGAAAGAGAGGAATTTTTAAAATGGTACAGGGACAATCAAAATAACACCTTTGATTTACAAAAGGAGCTGGCCTATTATTCCCAACAGGATGTGAACATTCTGAGGCAAGCTTGTGTCTTATACAGAAATGAAATCATGGCTTTGACATGTTGTAAAGTTTCCATGGGTACTTGTCCAACCACCCTTGGAAAATTTAATAGTCTTAAATTTAATCGTTTGGAGTTGTGTTCATAGGTTTCCAAACGTCTATACATATATTCCCTGTCCTTCACAACTACAACATGAAACTCCTGATTCTTTTTCTCTAAATCTTCTAGTTTTTGTATTCTTTCAGCGGATTTCTTTACTTCCTCCTTAATTGCTGTTACATCCTGAGATTATTCCCAGCCTGTTATCAATCTTTTTCTCCAACCCTTTCATATATTAGCATTCATTTTAGTCATCAAGTCCCACAACAGATCTAATGTAACCACCTGAGGGCGTGCTATGATCTCAATTGCTTCATTTCCGGTAGCAGAGATATCCCCCCCAGTCCCATTCAATGATGTTAATGATGTTAAACGGGCTGGCATATGATCTATAACCTCTAGATCCATACCACCCGTAGCTGAGGGATTTTCACCAACTTCAACCAAGTTTACCTTGGTTCCATTAGATGTTATCTGTTCTTTTATACTACCGGTAGAAGCTTCACTTTCCCTCCGCTTCGGTGGAGGTCTGAGATTAGGACTCAGTGATGCCTCGTCTAATGTCCCAGTATTTTCTCCCACAAAAACTGAGTCTGCAGAGTCTTTGGCAACTGGTGTTTTCAGAGCTACATTAGACATATAGCGTAGTATTTCCTGTTGTATAGGCGAGGGGAGGGGTGCCGGGGGATAAACCCTTACCCTCCCCTTACGTTTAGGAGGCATAACAAATCAAGTCACTTACTTCAGGAGACGCTATTGTACTAAGCAACTGTGATTTCAGAGCCTCAGTGGCAGATGAGTCTTGCTAAGGTTGGTCGCCCTTCCGTCCCGCGCCAGACGAAGCCGGACAAAGCCGCGCGCCGTATAGCGTCGATTTTGTAGGCGCTGTCCCCTCAGCTGACGTCAAACGGGGTGGGAGTTTAAAGTTCTTTTTCCTCACCGAGTGGCTCCCTCCTGGCTCAGGCTCAGCTGCAGCCTGGGCGTCTCAACGCGCCGGTTTTGTAGGCGCTGTCCCCTCAGCTGACGTCAAACGGGGCGGGAGTTTAAAGTGAAATATGGCACTTTGAATGTAAATCTGTCAGCCTGTTTTGACGGAGATGCATTTTTATGTATTCAGAAAACAGGCTGACAGATTTACATTCAAAGTGCCATATTTCACATATTTCAGCAACCACATACCCCTTTGCAACAGCCTCATTCATCTCCACAGTGCACCAAGTCCCTACGAGGGCTCTCTCCTCATCCGTGTGGTTGCACATATCCTGCAGACTATTGTCAGCGCATGTGCGGCACAGTGGGAACATGAGCTTACCACTCACACGGACCGGTAATACTGGGAAAAAGATCTTTCGTGGTGGATACACTTTGGCTTTAACAAGCCCAAAATAGTCTGAGAGGGGACCAAAGCTGTCATAAATGATTTGCGGGTGGCCAAACAGGGTATTCCTTGGTTTTATTGACAAAAAGGTAGAGGCTGGTAAAATCATAGTAATTTATTATTTATTATTTATTTAGATTTTTCTATACCGGCATTCGAGATTAGGAACCCCATCATGCCGGTTTACAAATAACGAGAGGGTGTGCACAAAAAACAGAACATAAACAAGTGCAAAGAAATAAAATAAAAGTTACATTACAACAGGGTCATAAAACTGGGGAGAGAATTAGAGTAAGATAGTTGAGTAGTAAAGATGAATTATTTACATTAATAAATAATAATAATGAATGTATTTTTTCATCAGCCCTGGCTTTAGTACAAACATGTAGCATTGGTTCTACCACCAAAGAGGGCATCTCTGGGTACCAGCTGCTGCGGCAGGCCTGATTTAACCAGAAAGTCTGCACAACCCCTGATATTTTCTTTCACCATTCTCTTCCATTCGTGTTCCCACAAGCTTATAACCTTAAACCCTCTTCTTTTCAGGAAATCTGCTTTGATTTGTGTTTGGTCTCTTGTCAGATTTCTTTGGCATATGCTGCTCATGGTCTGTTATGTAAACAAAAAACACATGGTAATACCTTTTCTTTTACACAGCTGTGAACTAATTGTTGTTTTACCCGTACAGATATAAAAAAAATACTTCTTACCTTCAACTGCATCTTCAGACTCTTTTCTCTTTCTTTTGGAAATAGTTTTGTTTGCATCATTTTCACATTCTAAAAATTACAAAATAAATAAAAACACAGGGTCAAACACACACTTTTGATGTCTTTGTAAATAGATCTCTGTTTCATTGACTGTTATGAAGGAAAAAAGAGAGACATTTGGGGGGTCATAGACATTAAGGAAAACCTATTTCTCACCATTATTTGTATTGCTGTCAGAAATGCCTTGTTGGTCTATTTTTTTCTCTAAGGCATTACTGCATCCAGGCTGTTCTTGTTCTATGTTCAAATCTGTGTCGGATTTTGCAATATTTTCCTGTTCTAATGATAAAACAGACAAACACTGTTTTTACTACTGTTTTTTTAAAAATCATATCTAAAAATATACATTAAAACTATTAACTCACCTTTTAATTTTCTTTGTTTTCTTCTTTTAGTAAGTGACATTTTATTAATAAACACAGACTTCTGCCTTTCTTTGTTTGAAGAATCCATTTCTGTTTCAAACTCCAGACTGCTGAATCTTTTCTGGTCACCGGCTATACCCTTTTATCACCAGCATTAGGTGGGGCGTAACCACCAACAAACCTCAAAACCTGTGTATTGAAACAAAAAAAAAAAAAAGCTACCTGGCCTCTCTGTCATGTGATGGACATCTGCTACAACTACCCATCTTATAGAATAAGATAGTTCTCTTGCTTGGGTTATCATTTACAGGGCTTTTTGTATGTATTATCAATATCTCTTAGATCTGAAGCCCATTCACAAAACTATAGTATGTTGAACCTTTTTTTTGTGATTTAATGTTTACTGATCATTGTTTCTCCCTGATTAGATCATGTGTCCCAGACAGCTATCCGCACCTACCTCATTACAATATACACCCCCCCTTTTTTGTTCATGAAAGGTAGTGTGTTACCAGCGCCCTCTTAGGTCTTGGGGCACTTTACAAAAAATGTAGACTGGTGTGTTTTAAAAGACATCCCCCCTGTGTATTCCTTCACCCCACCCACCCACACAGCAATCCTAAAAATCTATCTGGAATAGCATCTATCTGGAATAGCATCCCTTCAAGTCTCAGAGTGGAGCCTTGCCTGTTAACTTTTAGAAAAAGACTTAAAACCTGGCTCTTTCACCAAGCCTTCGCCGACCCACCAGACAATCACTAGTTGTCCTTCACGCTTACCCGTTATGGTGATTATACTCACGAATGGACTCTGACTCTCCCAGGTTAAAGCACCATTAAGCTTTAACCCGTACGCCCTATGGCATCACTTCATATTTATTTCCTGCCTTATCTTCTTTCCAGCTTGTTGCAAGCTTCCAAGTTCTCTTCCCTGTTGATTGTAACTTTGACTCATTCCTACCTACTGTTTATCTTTCGTTTACTTGAATAGTTACCCCAGTTTTTTATTCTTGTTAATTGTAAACCGATCTGATATGGTTATTTACTATGAAGGTCGGTATATAAAACTGTTAAATAAATAAATAAAAAACAAATGAAAGGCCTCTCTTGAACGTCTTGTCATTCTGGTCTTTTTTTTTTCCCCTTCCAAACATTGTCTCATTCTGATTAGATTAACCATTTACAGATCTTGGATCCCGACAACGCCCCCCCCCCCACACACACACAAGCTCATAGCAATATACATACCTTAGTTAATGAAATAGTTGCTGTATCAAACATTTTACAGCCTGTGCATTGATATCAAAGAGACTTAATAAAACCATAAGATATACCCCCCTAAAAACTTCCATATCACCTTAAAGCACAATTGACACATTTTGTTAATTCTGATATATTTATTAGTTGTTTTTATTAACTAATTTATACACATGGCAAAATTTGTTAAAATATTACAAAGTATTTCATTGTCAATACATACTTCTGAAATACAGATAAGAAAAAACATTACTAGCAAACAAACTGCTTTATTATACATTTTTAAAAAAGGACTGGTGTTTTCTCCCATAGATGATGGCATTTATATATTTTATCATTAAAATCTCATCTGTAGCTTTAAGCAACTGTTTAGTTTTTGAACAGGATTTTCAGCAGTTTTCACACTGGGGTAGATTTTCAAAAAACGCGAATAGGCGTACTTTTGCTGGCGCATCAGGCGCAAGCAAAAGTACGCTGGATTTTAGTAGATACGCGCGGAGCCGCGCGTATCCACTAAAATCCTGGATCGGCGTGCGCAAGGCTATGAATTCTGTATAGCCGGCGCGCGCCGAGCCGCGCAGCCTACCCCCGTTCCCTCCAAGGCCGCTCCGAAATCGGAGCGGCCTTGGAGAGAATCCTCTAACGCCCTCCCCTCACCTTCCCCTCCCTTCCTCTACCTAACCCACCCGCCCGGCCCTGTCTACACACCCCCCCCTTACCTTTCTCTGGGGATTTACGCCTCCCGGAGGAGAAGTAATCCCCGCGTCCAGCAGGCCTGTTGCGCGCCGGGACGCGACCACGCCCCCGGACCGCCCTGGGCCGTAGCCACGCGCCATACCCGCCCCCAAAACGCTGCCGACACGCCCCCTAAACGCCGCGACACCGGGCCCGCCCCCCGACACGCCCCCCTCGGAGAATCCCCGGACTTACGCGAGTCCCGGGCTCTGCTCGCGCCGGTAGCCTATGTAAAATAGGCTCACCGGCGCGCAGGGCCCTGCTCGCCTAAATCCGCCCGGTTTTGGGTGGATTTAGGCGAGCAGGGCTCTGAAAATCCACCCCACTGTGTATAAGATATATGATCAGATTCATATCGTCATTGTTTAGGCTTAATACACCTCGTTTATATGATGCTAATACTATAAGATTCAAAACACGCTCTAGGCACAACCTGATACAAGCGGTCCTTAATTGTTCCTGTGTGTCAGAGGCAGTCCAATAAACGCAACTATGATCATCCTGACTGGATCGTCGAGAACACAGCCTTCAGCAATTGTTCATACCGTATGCCAAGACAGACATTTTGTAAGAATACTATGACAGCCACCCTTACGATTGATCTAAATGTTGTTTTTCAAGAAAAACTCCATGCACCGGCGGTGGTTTTGGGAATCCTATATAGCTCCAGCCAGCTGAATCGTGCACATCTTCAGGATTGGTTTTTTTTTTGATCACAGGTATCTGGTTCTTTTATACTTGGACAGAAGCAGCAATACAGTTCATTTTGATACCTGGTGTGTCTCCATATTCTTCTGTTTGTAAAGATCCTTCATTTCCTATAAAACATAATGTAAAACATTAAATTAAAACCTCCTTCTAAACAAACTCTCTATTATAGATGCTCCCAAACACGCCACCCCTAAACTGCATCATTAGAAGGAAAGAGATTTTTTCTTACCTTACACTCAAGCTTTTCCAACAAAAATCTGCTTCGGCATCCGCGCGCTTTGTGCAACTCTAAATCTTCAGAGTTAATGCTTTTTCATTGACCAAGTTCTGGATCCTGCGAATCAAAAAGCTTTTGTCCCCAACGGTAGTTCATCAAAATCTGGGTCAGTGCTTCCTCCCTTCTTCTTCTGCCCTCCGCTTTCGTTTATGGATTCCTCTTTAGTTTTGGCTGTTGAACGATTTTCATTTCAAGACGCTTAGGGTTTTCATATACGGCCATTTTCAGGAACAATTACAACAACTCTGCTTGAAGATTGTTCTCACGTGATCACTAATCACATGCTTACTTCTATATCCGGTCTTG